>NW_026606907.1:1797500-1807500 GCF_029890125.1 Rhinichthys klamathensis goyatoka | reverse complement strand
ACACTGAACAAAACGAACAGTGTCATGTTGAAATTAAATGTTAAATAACATTAAATGTTAAATAACACTGGATAATCTTCCAATGACACTGAACAAAATCACTGAACAAAACGAACTGTGATTGGTTGCTGTACATGTCAGACGATCCTTGGCCAATGAAAGCTGTGATGGAGTCTGCCATCAGTCTGAAGGTCTGGCTAAAAACGAGACTAATTCCAAGGTCACAATGTAGATATAAATGTACAATACAACTAATAACACTATATTTGTATTTCTGCCCAGTTAAATAACTGAGGAGGACCATTATTAACAGCAGTGTTAACCTTTTTTTTTATATATACTGCCAGGAAAAGCAAAGAGATGTAGCATTTTTTTCACATCTACACCAGTAATTGTTGGAAAAACTTGATACTGGGAAAGCTAAGCTATTATGGAAACATCTGATTTAGTAGTGGAGCTACTTTTAGTTAGTTATTCCCTAACACTGGAGGATATTTGTGACTGAACTGACTGATATCTGTCCTGTATGGTAAGATAGACAGCATCTCAACTGGGCTGAAACCATTTAAACAGTCTCTGGAGCAAACACATTCCCTGACTGACAGAATCTGGATGCCTTTGACACCCCCCAACACCATTCATTATTATTATGTTTTTAACTATGCTGTATGGTTTTGTGGTGTGTTCATTGTCAAACTCAAAAATTACTTTACTTTTAATTATTACAAAATGAGATTATTTTATATGAAAGTTAATTATTGTATTTTATTGAGAAAATATTTCATATAGTCATACATTTCAGAAAATGTAGTCATATGGTCGTGTTACAATGAACCCCACCTATGGGGCATTTTGTCACATTTCACTTCCGTTCTATCAAGGTAAATCAAGAAAACAGTCTACACTGTATTAATGAAACAAAACCACATAATTTTACTAGACATGTGTAAAATGAATGTGGGAAAAAGTAGGTTTACACAAACCGAGAAAGTTAAAAAGTGTTAGGTTGTCTGTTCGCATCTCAAACAATGTGTTTTGGGGTTTCACAACCCTCACGACGATCTAAATGTGCGAGATTATTAAATGTAAAATAACACTGCATAATCTTCCTATATTTATTAATGAATCCTTATTAAAGTCATTCAGTCAAGAGGAGTGAGTGAGTGATGTTTTCTTTGTCTTATTCTTTTCTTTTATTAGGCTGCTGTCACTTTAAGAGTGAATGCACGGATCCAATATACTGATACCCATTCCCTGATAAACACATTCCCTGACTGATAGAATCTGGACCTGAACACTTTACCAAGCCTTTGACTTCTTTGACGCCTTTGACTTCTTTTCTCCCCCCGATCATCCACATCCCCCATGGCTCAGAGCCAGTAAACATCAGCCCAACCAGACAAAGAAGAGGTGGACCTGCAGATCCGCTGTACCCTGCAGACTCGGCCTGAGTTTAACACCATGTGGCAAACACTGCCTCTGACAGATGTTCCCTGACACTGCCAATCCTACCGGAGAAAAGCCCCATGCGTGCACGTTTGACTTTGTGATGTCATAATGACAGTGATGGTGGACGATGATGTGTGTGTGTGTTGTTGCCGTGGTAATGGATGGAGAAATAAATCAAATGAGATCTAGAGTCCTGCTGCAGTGTCATTAGGAATCGTGTCACGTGCCTCAGCCGAGGGCCAGCCGGAGGAATCTCAATTCCCCCTCGAGCTTTCAACACGGACTGGGGCTTGATGGATTGGATGGGAGAGGCGCAATGATAGGCTGATCTGCATCTGGATAGCATTGGTATTTTTTATTCTCCTCACACTCTCTCTCACACACACACGTTCTCCCGGTAAAAGAGGTTCAGTAGATAAGGTCATGTTGGTGTGTGTGTGTGAGAAAGAGAGAGGAGAGGTTTGGTAATGACCCTAGACATGTTGTACAATGCTGCATATTTCTCCTCCCAGCTGCCACTTTAATGAGTAGATAAAATGCCCTCAGCTGAATAATTAATACTCCGGCCCATTAACGAGGCATTAGAATGCTGGCTTCTTCTTATTGATTTTTTCTTCCCTGCCCACCGCTTTCTCTTTTTTTTCAGTATTTTAACTTGATACCGCTGTCTGAGCCAGGCGTGTTCGGGCCAGAGGTCTTGAATTGGTGGCTTTTGTCAGGTGTGTAATTATACATGTAGACTGACTGATCTAAGTGAGACTAAATGGTCATTCACACTGACACAAAGTGACATAAGATGTAATTCATTTTCAATGAAAGTTGGAGATTTCCAATGATCTCCAGCAACCTTTGGCAATGCAAAAAAAGCTCAACATTATGAAATTTTGCACTTATGATCATCAATCCAAATGAAATCAATCCGTTTCCAGATTCTAAAATTTCAGTTTCAGTGCAATCTGATTCACATACTCCAGGGTTTCTCAACTCTGGCCCTCGAGAGCCACTTTCCTGCAGAGTTCAGCTCCAACACTACTGAGGGCACGTTCGGTTTACACGACAACGATCTGCTTACAACGGAGAAGTTTGAGTTTTCCGCGTACAGACGACACCATCGTCAAAACAATCCCGTTCACATGGACCCGCGAGAACGACTAAAAACGCTGTATTCTGCTGCCAGGCCATTAGATGGCGATGAAACACTTACGCATGTGCATGACGTTATCGTCTTTACAGATTCGTGTTTTTGTTGTTTACACGGAGACCGTTTTCAAAAACTTGCACTTTGAAACCCATTTTCAAAATGTTTCATTTTCAGAAACCCAGAAAATGGCGTTTTCATGTAAACGAACGGCCAAATAGCATAAAAGTTTCGTGTAAACAGCTCCTAAAACACCTGATCAAGCTAATCAAGGGCTGTGTCCGAAACTGAAACTCTCTTGAGTACGTACTTATTTTGAATAAGAAAAAAAGTAACAAAAAAGTATGTTCTAAATAGTATGATTGTAATCCGGACATACTACATTCGCCATTTTGTCAGTTGCGTCGCTTCACTGCCATTCACAAATCCGTAGTATGCACTTCAGAATCTCACTGGAAGTAGTAGTCATCCGGGTTTTTGCCTACTTTTTTGAGTACTGTGAATTCGGACATATTACTCTTGTCACAAACAATTTTTCGCCTCCTGTATAGTAGGGAAGTATGCGATTTTGGATGCAGCCCATCCCTGCGTCCTAGTGGGCATCCTAAATAGTATGTGAGATTAAAATGTGTGTGTCCCAAAGAATAGTACGTTTAAAAGCGTATGCCAAAAGTCCCTGGTCTACTATTTCTGGTGGATTTTCGAAGTGTGGATCCATGCTATCTATGCGAAGTGTGGATCCACTATAAAGGCTAATATTGCCCACAATCCACTGCACTTTAGAGGAGGTTTAGTTTCAGAACTACAAATAAAAAGTGTTAAAAACTACAAACATGGCGGGTGTGCGTGACGGGCGGTTAGAGAGGTTTAGATAACAGGGCTTGAGTGACTAATAATCAACATTTAAACTGATAATAAACCTTTATTTAATGTTATCCGTGTTATATTTCATCTGCAACAACGATGTGAACTTTTATAAAGATCTGTTTGGTCATTAAGAAACTGGGAGATGAAAGCACAGGTAAACAAAACTTGAAAGATCCAAAAAGGTCATGAAAGCATCGTAAAATGAATCCATATGAATCAAGAGGTTTAATCCACATCTTAAGTCATTTATTCACATTCTCGATTCATGTGGATTAATTTTACTACACCTTTATGACCTTTTTGGATTTTCTATGTTTTGGTGACTGACCTGTGCTTTCAGTGGAGGGACAGAAACCTCTCATGCTTAATGAAAATATATTAATATCTTAACCAAAGTCAATCTTTTGGGCTTGAAACAACACGAGTAAATAATGACAGAATAAAAAAAAAAATTGGGTGAACTAACCTTTTAAGACAAGGTGTTTAAGACAATTTTCTAAAGTTTTCAAACTCCAAAGTTTTGATTCAGACATGGAGGAAGATCAAAACACTGAACTTTTCACCAGTTATTCGGGAACAGACCCAGTATTTGACATGGGAACTGACTCTGGTTTATCCTGTAAGACCAAAGCGAAGTCAAATCCTCAGGTCACAGAGTCTCACACAAAATCAATTCATATCTGAACAGAAAGGAACAGAGGTTGAGGTATTGATATCAATAGCACACATCATCTGACAGGGACTCACCCTCCTCCGAACACTCACGGACACACGGAAGAGGAAAAGCGGGTGTAAAATGCTGAGTAAGGGAGGATAGAAATGTGTAAGAGAGATGAAGGAGATAAATATTACCAGTGCAGGTTGTTGAGCAGGGCAACTGGTCGATAATGAATGTGCCCCATTACAGAGCGGGAATAAGAGACTTGTGCTGACACCAGCATCTTCCTCCAGATCTCCTGCACATCTGATAAGCCTACAGTCAAACACACACACACACACACACACAGCAGACAATCTTCTCTAACATTTAAATCAACGTGCAGATGAATGCCGTGTTGCTTACCATGATTTATGATTGTTTAGGTCACGCTCTTGGATCAACATTCCTATGAAACAATGAGATTTAAGTTAACCTTTCATTTCCCACTGGTTTTAGGGGTAGTTAATGGCTAGGGTGGGAGTTACAACTAACTGTAGGCCTAAAACTAACTTTTGACACACATGCCAATAGCTGGTGACTTCCATTATTATTGGTGACTAGTAGCCATCATTATTTTTTACTGCAAAAACAGGCAGTATTGACAACTAAATTTTAGATACCAGTGACAATTCACAATTTTCTATTCTAGTTTCGATGCCACAGCTAAAACTACTAGCCTAACTAATATAAATGTAAAACATTCTTAAAGACGAGTAAACAGGCTGTGATAAAAAAAGACCAAAGTACAAGCAAAAGCACAAATAAATACAATATAGCAAAGATGCTAATGAAATAAACAGTGCTTTTCAGATTTTCAGGTACAGAACTTTTAAAAAGTAAGCAAATGTAAAATAACACTATAGTCTTCAAATCTTTATTAATTAATCCTTATTAAAGTTACAAAAGTTATTCAGTCAAGCGGGGAGTGATTTTTTTCTTTGTCTTTTTCTTTTCTTTTATTAGGTTGCTGTCACTTTAAAAGCGAATGCACGGATCTAATATACTGATACTGTAACACATGTGTTTACTTTCTCAACAGTTTACATTCCATTAAGACATAACCAACTCACTATTTTTTTACCATTTTGTGTGAATTTGTCCACTCAAGCGCAAGACCTGAACTCAGTTTAGTATTTGCGCTCTGTATGAGACACGCTTTCTGTGCACACACTAAACTTTCCACATAGCACGCTAGTAACAAATTGAGTTCCCTATCGCATCTTCTTGCACTTGAATATTTTAATTGTCAAGCTTAAACTTTCGTGATGATGCAGCGCTGGCCCGTCAACTGTCCCAAGCATCATTCATATTTGTTCACGATTAATGCATTGTTAGATAAAATGTTACCAACTGGCGAGTGGCGTGTTAATTTTAGGCCTTGGTTTTCCAGTTACTGTAGTGTCAGGACTAACATGCTGATCACACCTTTCCTATCTCTTTGTTAATACAGTTTCTGTGCTGAGAGACGTGTGGATTGGCAGCCAGCCTTGAATGACGGCCAGGTGTTTTATAGTATCTATCAGTCTGATCATCCATCAAAGCGATCGATCACGATCCCAGGGGTTTATTAATGATCCTGTCAGCCGGAGCTCCACCGTGCTCGTAGTTGTCCAGGATGATAGATCTTCAGCCAGTCTGCCTGTTATTTATTCTCACATGACCTTGTCCATATCTATTGTTGAGCACACCAAATTATGAGTGCTGGGACATGATAACTCAGCGTTCATCTTCCCGTTTCCAAAAATGTTGAGCTGGAGTGTCAGATCATTAATAAAACCAAATGCACAAGCATTATTGCATTAAAGGCCTCGCACAGAGTTATGTGAATCACTAGTCTCTTTAAAGTCAGCATGCATTGAAAATTCACCCTATCTATTGTATAAATGCATATGAACAATTCATCTGTGCATATTAGTGCCGTCAATCGTTTTTTTTTTTTTTTTTTTGGATCAATCGCACATTTTTCTGTAATTAATCGCGATTAATCGCACCTAACATTAAAGTTTTAATTTATTTTTATATTGTAATAATTTCACATTTAATCTCCAAATAATGAGTGTAGAAACAACAAAGACCGTGCATTTTAAATATTTGATCTGAATTTTTTTTTATTGAATTCAGTCAAGAGCAGTTTTCTATGGAAGCTTGTTTCCGCCACAGAATGAAAAATAAAAAGGGTAATTGCGACTTTTCATCTCACAATTCTGACTTTATTTCTCAGAATTGCGAGATATAAAGTCAGAATTGCGTGATATAAAGTGGCAATCGTATGTTATAAAGTCAGAATTGCGAGATATAAAGTCAGAATTGCGTGATATAAAGTCGCAATTGCGTGATATAAAGTCAGAATTGTGAGATATAAACTATTCTGAGGGGAAAAAAGTCCATCTTTCTTTTCCTTAAAACTGGCCTGATAACTCGCAATTGCGAGTTTATATCTCACAATTATGAAAATATGTCAAAATCTCGAGATATAAACTCGCAATTATGTGTTATAAAGTCAGAATTGCGAGATGTAAACTCGCAATTGTGAGATAAAAAGTCTCAATTCTGTCTTTTTTTCTCGCAATTGCGACTTTATCTCTCAGAATTGCGACTTTATATCTCGCAATTGTGACTTTATTTCTCAGAATTGCGACTTTATATCTCGCAATTGCGACTTTATTTCTCAGAATTGCGACTTTATTTCTCACAATTCTGACTTCATATCTCGCAATTGTGAGATAAAACGTCACAATTATTATTATTTTTTTTTTTATTCAGTGGCGGAAACTCTAAAAAGTGTTCTGCTCTTCTGTTCACCAAGGTAGCACTGAATCAAAAACAACAGTCATAACTGTACCCGTGACGGCAAAGCCAGATTCTCACATTTTCTTCTTGAAGGTTTTTAAGAAGTTGTTCAATAAGTCTCGACTGTAAGCATAATTGTCTAATGTTTGGCAGGAACACAATCTCTGTGAACTGGATTAAACTGCATTCACATACCTTATCTAAATGGACACAAAGATGAAACAGGTATAGAGAGAATATGACAAATTATAGCTATTAATTGGACATTGTTTGGGGAACAAATCTACCCACATCAAAATCAATAAATATGTACTTTACATTAAATTAAAATGACCAGACTCAGGTCAGATTTAGGCTCATTCAGAGTTCCTAAAGGCACGACGAGTGCTTGAACAGCGCAGAAGAAAAGTACATTGAAAACCATTTGAAATGGGTCATTATCATATGAGTGAAATATGAGGTACAGGGTGGAAATCTCGTTCACCACGAACACACTGTAAAGTTTCAGGAGTGACATCATTATTATTTTCTCACTTTAATGATAAAACTCTGTACGACAATTAGCCTACTTTATAAATTAATCAAATTTAGCTTGTATCTCCATATTTCATATAGTCAGTTTTTTGTGATCAATCAATTGATCAATTTATAAAAGAAATGTGCATTTAAATAGAAATAAATAAATAAAGTTTTTATAGAAAAACTACTTTCTTTGTCCATTTTCCACTGTGGTACAGCGTTTCCATATATCAACGTACACCCAAAAAAAATTAGTTTTTTTGTTTACACTTTATTTTAAGGTGTTATTGTTACAGTGTAATTATATATTTTAGTGCTGAGTAATATTAATGAACTACATGTACTTACTTTAGGGTTAGGGTTTGGTTGAGGGTTAGTTGCATGTAATTATGCATAATTTACAGTAATTTCTATGGTAAGTACATGTAACATATATAGCAAGGACACTGTAAAATAAAGTGTTACCTATTTTTTTATGTAATACAAACTTATTTGAAAAAATATTTCATGGTTAGAACATATGAGTTAGAGGGTTAATTTAATGTGTTGCTGTTTCTTTGTAATTCTTAGTAAAAATTCAGATTTTTTTCAGTGTACTTTAGTTAAGAAGACCCGTCTCGTTCCCTGTTATGTGAATCCTGGTTGTGGAACTTGACTGTTTATTTCTTCGCTCACTGTATGTGAAAGCTGGTAATAAAAAACCCACAATAAGAACCAAGTAGAGTCCAGTTGAATGTTTCTCTTGTCTCTTGTGGCCCTCACAGGGCCCAGGGGCCCAATAAGCATCCATCTGCAGACAGCCCACTACAACACGCTTCACTGGACATCCATGCAAGCCAGGGTGTTTGTAAGTGTGTGTGTGTTTGTGCACTCTAGTATGTCTGACTGGAGCTGCAGACGTTTTATCATTCTCGAGCCGTGGGGAGCAACTTTCCCCCACGCAAATACACAAAAACAATCTTCACAATCAGTGCTGTCACCACATCCAGCCGTTCCTGTGTTCTTCTGTTTGTGTGCCACCTTTATATTCTCCTGTCCGACACCGAGACCCATCCATCGTCCTCCACGCGGACAGACATCGATCCAGATCTCTCTTAATCAGCTCTCTGGAGCTCTCTCTTCTTCCTGCTTGACTGCCTCTGTTCATTCAACATCTATTTTACCTCCGTATCTTCTGGATTCCTGTGCTGGAGGTTCAGAGTCTCTGTCAGTCTCTCTCTCTGGACGCGTCGAGTCGTGATGTGAGGCGCTCGGAGGAATCCTGGTGATTTATTACAGGGAAACTGCAGCGCCGTCAGTTCATTTATACACACACTCAGAAACAGAAGGACGCTGCCCAGTGAGGCGCAGAAACGGGTTCAATAGTGGCTAAACTGTTCGGCGCACAAAAGTAAACAAAAATGCGCTCAAAATCAAAGATTGAAATTTACAAATATTAACAATATGCACAATTATTTAAGAATACACTGTAAAAAAGCAGCGTGCTTATCACTTAAAAAACATTCCGTTAAATTTACAGTAAAAAACTGTCAGCTGTGGTTGCCAGATATTAACAGTAAAAATACGGTAGCAACTTTTTAGGTTTTAAAGACTTAACTTAAATTAAATTGTATTTCATTATCTGATATAATGTTAATTTACCGACATATTGAAGTACTAATTTCTTTTAATACACTGGCAACAACCAATCACAGTGGTTATTAGAGTCACATGATGAATTAAAGCTCATCATTAGTAGCTTTTCCACTATAGCTGAGAAAGTTATTACTAATATATAGAAGCTGCACATGTCAAACACTAAACACCATCATGGTAACACACATGACAATTTTAAAAATGCAATAAACATGAATTTAACAACATTAAATGTAACAGATATCATTACTGTCAATATTTTAATGTACAACGTAATTCGAGAACTGATTCGAGGGGAATCAGAAGGCCAAATCCTGACTGACGAGAGGAGCTGGGGAGGGAGGAGGGTAATCAGCTCCTGAGAAACGCGATCGCTGCTGATAATAATGAAGGAGCTTATATATGTATACAGTGATAGGCGTCGTATTCCTATAGGTAGACGTGGATCAGCTGATGCGAGCTTGACTAACGTGACCTGCCAGAACTAACGCTACGCTTGATATTTATAATGATTTGTTCTTTTTTTGTCCAAAAACTTTAAACTTTAAAAAAACGGTATTTTACTGTAAAATACGGTTTGATCTATCACAGTTATTCACCGTATAAAGTACGGAAACTTTCAGGTCAGTTTTTCACCGTAGCATTTATACAGTCTTTTACTGTTAAAATCACGATAATTTTTATTCTATGTGCAACTAAAATTTTAAAAGCACATTTTAAAAAGCTGCAATTGCAGATAATATTGTATAAAATAAATAAAAGGCCACTTACGTGTACTTAAAGAAAGTACTTTCATGACTTTGTTTCTTAAAACACTTTTAAAAAGTGTACTTTAAAGCACATTTTGAATCATTAATGTTTTGTGCTTTAAAGAAGTATTTCTTAGACTTATTTTGACGTGT
>NW_026606907.1:1782500-1792500 GCF_029890125.1 Rhinichthys klamathensis goyatoka | reverse complement strand
TCCTCTTTGCTGGAACTTCTCTTGTATTAAACGCTGCGAGACACACGGATTCGATTAATTCCACAAACAATGAAATCAGCGTGAAATAAAGACAAGCACTAAAAGGCAGAGTGGAGCGCTGAGCTAATTAAATGTTTTGCATTCTCGTGGTTGTCAACAGGCCCGAAGCCGTCTTTATCATCTTACGTTTGTGTGAGTGTGTGAAAATATTCAGTTTTCTTCAATACAAGCCCCTTCCAGCAAGGTGTCTCTAATGTTTCTTCACTGTAACCTCATTCTCTGTGCGTGTGTGTTTGTGTCAGCTCATCATGTCCTGTCTCTCTACGCCTTATGACACATATAGAGTGACGATTACACAAGATGACAGCTGGAGGAGTGAGCATCTCTTCCCTGCGCATGTTGCTCTTTGCTGGGCTTTGCTGGAGGGGCGAAGACAGGTAAAAAAACACACGCAGCATCACACCAGCAACACCCACACACACACACACACCATATGGAGCTCACACACACACATAGAGACGGAAAAAGCCCTGAGCTACTTCATGTAAAGGGACATGTGTCTTCTGACAAGGAAAAAAATGCTACATTTCTGCAACAAAAGTTGGAAAAATTTGACATTTTTTGAATTTTTTACTTCATTGGAATGGTACGAAACTTTTGGCACTTGCTGTGTGAACACAAAAATCATGGACATGGTTCGAACAGGTTAAATTTAAAAGATAGTCACACTTGTGCTCCTCGTGTTCACGAGCGCATTGGAAATGAATGGGAGACGAGTTTCCTCTAGTGGAAGCGTTTGGTACTGCGGCCGAACTACATCTGACTTAAAGCTAATTTTTTGAGATATCAACCTCAAATTTGGAATACAACTTGTTTATATTTATGAAAATATGATTTAGAAAATATATCTTTCATATACAAATTGAAAATAGCATTTTTGTGCATTTTTCATAACAATACACGTAAAATTCTGTTACTTTTTCGTTCACTTTTTTTCACTTCAGCAATAATCTGCCTAATAATAATAGTCTTTGAAAAGAGATCAAACTTCAGTCTGTTGCTCTAAAAAGCATTTAAGATTTACCACAGTTTAAGCTAGAAAATTTAATTTTTAGGTCTATGCTCAAAAAGTGATTAAATGGATTATAAATACATAGCTTAGTATACAAAAATCCCCTAAAAATACACAATATTAAATAAAAAACATTATCAAACTAAAATATAATACAATATTCATTGACAAAAAAAATGGTAATTTTTGACCAACACGTGAAGAGCAGCAGAGGGTTAAAGAGAGAGAGAGACAATGAGGAATAAAATAAACAGACACTGTTTCTCACCGGTTTTCTTTCTCAGCCCCTTCTCCCACCAAACACACACCTGTTCTTGCAGCATGCATCTCATCCATGAGTGTGTGTCTACGTGTGTGTGTATTGTTATTTATACAAAGGCTTTTAAAAATCCTCTTGAGTCTAACGCATGTCCTGAGGGAGTCCAACTCGACGTCTGACTCAACACGCCACACACACACACACACTGACGCAACACTTCCAAACACATCGCTGTGCTCCACAATAAACTCTTCGCAACGAGGCTGCCGGTGCATTTCAGCAACATTTCATCACCTGCCTATTTTTTTTTTTTGTTGAGTAAGTTCAAGTGTGCCTGATTGACACTAGGAAACTCTTGTCTTGTCATTCACATTCTGACCTCTAGGGGAGCTGTGAGACATTCAGTAGATGTACTGTGTAAACTAGTCTCAGTGCATGTCTGCAAAAATTGCAAGAATTGTGCAAAATCTATTCGCCACTTGACCAGCACGACAATTAAGCGATCGTAATTAATGGTTACCATCTGTAATGCTGAGACTGTGGCTCAGTGAGAGTGAGTTACCTGGCCCAGGCCTTCAGCATCGACAGACTCATGGTCTTCCCGTTCCTCAGCTCCACAACTGCGGTGACCTTCTGACCCCACACGGCGTCTGGAGCACCAATCACAGCCACATCTGAGGAAAAGGTGCATGTTATTCCTCTGTTCATACAGGTGAAACTGGTCTCACCGATGATCTTAAGAGGAGCAATTCCATTTATTATTTAAAAAAACAGTTTAAAAGTTTAATATTTGGATGCTTAAGAGAAATTGCCCAAGATAAGTTTATGTATAATTGTTGTGCATAAATTTAACAACACAAGTAATAAATAAATATTTGTAATCAAGTGCAGAGGTTTGAATGTATGTATGTATATATGTATGTGTATATAGGAATGTGTGTATGTACACTCTAAAAAATGCTGGGTTGTTTCAACCCAAATTTGGGTCAAATATGGACAAACCCAAATGTTGGGTTAAAAATGTAATAAAACAATTTGCAGTTGAAAGTGAAAGCTTAAGTCGGGTTAAAATTTGTAATTACATTGGGTTTGTCCATATTTGACCCAAATTTGGGTTAAAACAACCCAGCATTGTTTAGAGTGTATACATATGTTTACACATGTATTGTTTATGTTCAAATTTTGATGGGTAGATGTTGTTTTGTAAATAGGGTAGGCGTAATAAGCCACGGCTTCAGCCTATACCCGTTCGGCTACCTTCTTTGTTTGTAATGAATTTGCTGTACATACATTCTGTTCTATGTTTAGTAACCGAATAAACCTTTATATATTATATATATATATTTTTTTTAAACTCGAAAAATTTGAATATGGTGCAAAAGTTCATTTATTTCAGTAATTCAACTTAAAAGGTGAAACTAATATATTATATAGACTCATTACATGCAAAGTGAGATATTTCAAGCCTTTATTTGTTATAATTTTGATGGCTTACAGCTTATGAAAACCCCAAATTCAAAATTAGAATATTGTGAAAAGGTTTTTTCATAAGCCATAATCATCACAATTATAACAAATAAAGGCTTGAAATATCTCACTTTGCATGTAATGAGTCTATATAATATATTAGTTTCACCTTTTAAGTTGAATTATTGAAATAAATGAACTTTTGCACGATATTCTACTTTTTCGAGTTTGTGTGTGTGTGTGTACCTGTGATATCTGGGTGGGCTAGCAGATGTCTCTCCACGTCTAGTGCACTGATCTTGTATCCTCCGCTCTTGATGATGTCCACTGAAGTGCGGCCCATGATCCAGTACACGCCGTCTCTGTAGAGCGCAGTGTCACCTGAGAGAAACCAGAGCCCTTCGAGTTACACCTGCCTCTACTAGGGTTGCCAACTCGCTGGGACGTCCCGTATATTGGGCCTAATTTATTGGACCTCCCTTGTCCTGTTTACTGACAGCTAACCACTGACTGATACAACAGCAACACGACTGAATGATCACGACAGCGGTCATCATCCAATCACAGCGCTCCCTCACGAGCATCGCGCTAACGGCGAATCCGTTCCACTGTCCGGCCGGGTTTTGATTTCAGTAAATGAGTTTTGGCGAATTCAATCAACGTGATTATTATTGTTCATGAGTTCAACATTAGCCACGCAAGAACACATGAACTCTTCCTGAGGGAATCATATGCGGATGTGATTTGCTGCTCAAGAAACATTTCTGATTATTATTAATGTTAAAAAAAAAAAGTCAGGATTCTTTGATGAATAGAAATTTCAAAGGAGATTTATCTGAAATAGAAAGCTTTTGTAACATTATAAATGTCTTTACTGTCACTTTTGATTAATGTAATGCGTTCTTGCTGAATAAAAGTAGGCTATTACTTTCTTTAATTTCTTTCAAATGTAGTGTATAATGTTACAAAAGCTTTCTATTTCAGATAAATGCTATTATTTTGAACAATGGTTTGAGTGTAATGTAAGTGAAAAGCTATGAAAACCTTTTCACAACATTCAAAAATTTTGAATTTGGGGTTTTCATAAGCTGTAAGCCATAATCATCACAATTATAACAAATCAAGGCTTGTAATATCTCACTTTGCATGTAATGAGTCTATATAATATATTAGTTTCACCTTTTAAGTTGAATTACTGAAATAAATGAACTTTTGCACCATATTCGAATTTTTCGAGTTTCACCTGCAAATTTTCCATTTCTGCAAGGGCCGGTGTTTGGATTTTTACTGTTTTATTTTATTCTTTTATGTAATTGGTATATTATAGCAGCCTAATTGATGATGGGTACGTTTTACTCTAGATCAATGTTTGAGTTTCTGAGGCTCTCAGGAATGCAGTTATCAGTTGTAGCCAGTGGTGAATGCTACTATATTTATATAGTCATCGCAATAAATAACAGAAAATATCGTGATATATTATTAAGTCCATATCGCTCATCCCTATATGGGGCTCAAGAAGTGAAAAACAGCTGTGGAAGGTGGGAAGAAATAAGAATATAAGCTTTGTGTGTGTGTGTGTGTGTGTGGCTGCTGTAAGTTGTCCTCTTCTGAGCTTTAATAATAGCCTGTAGTAAGGCTTAAGATCTTCTGCTTGCAATCTTAAAAACCAATTGCACAGAGCCGCTCAGCTGGAGACTGCTTAATTACCCCCCTATAAGACACACACAAACACACACACACACACACACTATCCAAACCAGCTGCAAGTTTCCGGCATCAGGTTTCCTCACAGAGTAACAATTAAAACATATTTGATGTACAGCTATGGGGAGCTGAAGGCCCCGTCCCAAATGGCGCACGTCAAGTGCACTTGCAGTCTTGTGCACTTACAATGGTCCGTTAAGTCCACAAGATCGTAAGGTGTCACGTTTGTCATTTTAGGTTTCAGAAGAGTGCTCATTTGCAGACTTCGGCATTATGAGCATTATGTCAAAAAGTATGGACTGTAATGAATTACCATTCGTTTGAATTTTAACGATTCCAATTACGATTCTGTAGCTTGGATTGGATGCCAGCCGAGCTTAGCCCCGCCCACAACATTTAAGAATGGGACGTTCGGTCTACTCTGGACTTGATCTGTTGAGAACCAAGTATGCCCGAACCAAAGCTGTTCGGACCAATCAAATCGTCAGGGCGGGGTTTATACGACGATGGAAAGATGATCAACAGTAGCGTAATCATCCACGTCACCAAAGAGCGCTTGGGTTGAGTTCGTTTACAACAAAGATGGCCGCCGCTGGAGAACTGAGATGTGTAGATTCAGCCATCGCGTCTGTTATAGAAGATGTAGAAAGCGCATTCATTTTAAAAGAGGAACAGAGAAACACTATCAAGGCATTTGTCGATCGGAAAGATATTTTTGCCGTCCTTCCTACGGGATTCGGTCGATCCAGTTGAGTGCAGAGGCCTTTTCTTTCCTGGTTCGGTTGAAACGGCCCATAATCACAGCCCAATGGAGCAGCATCAGACTCACACTCTGACTAGCATCTGACGTCAGGCTAACGATTCTGCTTATCGATTGGCTGATTGGAATGTTGTTCCAGGAACATGTTGTACTCGATGAAATCCCGTTCACCCCAAAGATCGCAGTACGGAGAAAGCTGTACCCAAAGACGACGACTGCTCTCACGTAGACTCATTGGCCTTGTCCCAAATGGCACACTTTATATGCACTTTCGGTCTTTTGGACTTACAATGGCTGCCACGTGTGTGTGTGTCCGTTAAGTCCGTGAGACCGTAGGGTGTCCCATTTGTCATTTTAGGTCTCAGAAGGGTTAGAGGTCTGCTACCCGACCCGAGCCCGACGGGTCCCGAAAAACTCACGGGTTTCGGGTCGGATTCGGGTTAATCTTTAATGAATAGCCTCGGGTTCAGGTTTGTAACTTAGAAAAACTATATAGGCTATACATATATATATATAGGTTGCGTACCGTGTGCTTGCTGTGTTGTGATAATCATCACATCACATAATTATCAGTATAATTATATGAGCATGCGAGAGAGTTTCAGCCGTCCTTCTCTGATTGCGGTGTTGTGACCGAAATACTGCGTGCGGGAGCACATGCGCAAAACAGTTTTGTAAAATTATATATGAATCATTTTTATTTGATCATATATCATTTTTACAAAACTGTCGATGCTGTTCTCTTCCTTCATAACTCGTACTGAGAAGGATAGGCTATATTTATGTAAATAGTTGTGCAACTGCGCAAACTTTGTTTTGAAGTTTAATGTTTGAGTTCCAGGGGAATTTGTGACTGTTTCACCTGTTCAACCACATCAAAGTTTCGTAAGTAGTAAGTCTGTGCTTTTTCTCTTTTTTTCTTGTGTTCTGACTGATCAGGGGGCCGCTGTGCCTTGGTGAAACGGTGTTTACATGTAGCCTATTTTTTTTTAATTATCGTGGCAAGCAAACATAAAATACAGCATATTGCAAAAAAGAAAGAAAAGAAAAGCTATTTACTGTGAGAAACGGACCTCGGGTTCGGGTCGGGCTTAAAATATAACCGCAATGTTCGGGTCGGGTCGGGTTAAATGATTTCGGGTACGGGCCAGGGTCGGGCTTAAGTTTAAAGCCGACCTCTACTTTGCTTAGGGTGCCATTTGGGACAGGGCCATGAGAGATCTGATGCACACTACAAAATCTCGGCTGAACTAGAAGGTATTTTTTACCAATTTTATTTGTTTTATGAATACTCCATATTCAGACTAATTTGCCATACTTCTTTTTGCATACTATATAGTAAGGAAGTAGACATATTTCTCTCACGGTAAATTAAACCAAGTGACCGGCAAAGTTTGTCGCAGTTGTGTCTGGTTAGGACAATCTCAGATTAAAGCAACACCAAGTAGCTTTTCCTCTGCGGTCGCCCTACAGGTTGGAAGTGGAATTGTCCATTACCGCTGTGGTAAATAATTTAGCCTAGCGCAGCCGACTGTCGCACGCACACGCTCGCTGTTTATCCAGCGCCGGCTTTGGAGTGAACGATGTCCACAGACAAGGTAGAGTATGTTGCATGATTTCATGAAAGTATGATGTGTTGCGACATCAGAAACGAAGAAAAACAAAATAATGACTATTGTAACGCTTGACGTAAAGCAAGTCAAATTTGTAGTTTTCTTATGTCTCATTAGAACTACAGAAACGCGACCCGATCTGGCAATCTTACATAGCGTGGTTATAGCAGATATAGGACCGCATAGCGGATCCAGAAGTGCCTTTCACCCTGTTACGACTTAATGAACCACTGAAACCATTTTAGAAACATTATTTTAAGGTAAAAAATCTTACTTAGTGTTGCTTTAACATCAGAGAGAGAGAGAGGGGAAATTCAGCTTTTCTGCTTCATCATGACATGCCTGGTTAGGACAAGGTGTTATACTCCGCTTTAACACACCTTGATGAGAGGCCAAAGATTTCAATCTGAGTCTGAAAAGTACAAGCCATCACTAGCCAGGCAGTTTTCCAATCTTTTTAGCAGAGCGGAGACAAAGAGACTCTTCTCATCGAGTGTTGGGGCTCAGCTGGGACTGGACCATGAAGACAACGGGAAATAGGTCATAGCAGGCGAGTGACTGAGTGTGAAAGAAAGGAGGAAAGAACATTGGGCAAAGGTGTTGGATGTCCAGCGTGGATCATTATTGAGTGCTAAGACCCAGCTGTGGCGAAGGGGAGTTGAGAAACGAGAGAGCATGTGTGTGAGCTGTCTGGAGGTTAAGGACGATATGTCATGGGTTATAGTGTGTATGTGTGTGTGTGTGAGAGAGAGAGAGCGGAGGTTAAGTTGGCAGGGCAGGGGAAACTGGACATAAGCTGTGACTGGATGAAAGACAGTTGATGAGTGAGATGGGAATCATCTATCATAGAGCTACAATCTCTAATTAGCTTCCATTCTTTATTCCCGCAATGCTTCCATTAACATCAGTGTTAAAGGGATAGTTCACCCAAAAATGAAAATTCTGTCATTAATTACTAGCCCTCATTTCGTTCCAAACCCGTAAGACTTTCGTTCATCTTCAGAACACAAATGAAGATGTTTTTGATGAAATCTGAGAGATTTCTGTCCCTCCATTGACAGTCTACGCAACTACCACTTTCAAGCCCCAGAAAGGTAGTTAAAGTAATACATGAGACTCCAGTGGTTTAACCTCGATGTTATGAAGCGACGTGAGTGCAAAAAAAAACATGATTTACCACTTTATTTTCAAAATATTCATCTCCAACGTGTGTTCATGAGAGAACCACTATCCATGTGTGTTGTGTTGACGCGAGAGTGAGATATTTCAAGCCTTTATTTGTTATAATTTTGATGATTATGGTTTACAGCTTATGAAAACCTTTTCACAATATTCTAATTTTGAATTTGTTTGTTTTTTCATAAGCTGTTTTCATATCTCACTTTGCATGTAATGAGTCTATATAATATATCAGTTTGAATTATGAGCTATACTAGCTATATCAGCAACCGGGGGGGGGCGATCGAGACTCTGGGTTTATGAGCTATACTGGGACCAGCTACCGGGGGGCGATCGAGACTCTGGGTTTATGAGCTATACTGGGACCAGCTACCGGGGGGCGATCGAGACTCTGGGTTTATGAGCTATACTGGGACCAGCCACCGGGGGGCGATCGAGACTCTGGGTTTATGAGCTATACTGGGACCAGCCACCGGGGGGCGATCGAGACTCTGGGTTTATGAGCTATACTGGGACCAGCCACTGGGGGGCGATCGAGACTCTGGGTTTATGAGCTATACTGGGACCAGCCACCGGGGGGGCGATCGAGACACCGGGTTTATGAGCTATACTGGGACCAGCAACCGGGGGGCGATTATGAAGCTGCAGACTCGGAGCCTGCATCTACAGTCCCCCACCGAGAGTCCCGCATTCTCAGACCCCTCGTTTTTAGAACACAGCGCCTCCTGCTGTTCGAAAGATCGTATAACACCCGCACACAGAGTACAGCGCACGCTTATCCAAATGTAATTAATAACAAAAGGATGCAATATTACGGTCGCCAAATAAATGATCCAATAAATATTTGCATTCCCTGCTTAATGCATGTGCCAAAAAAAAACTCATTGCGATGGAAGGGATACAATTACAGATTGAACTATCTTCTGAAAAATAGTATGTGATATTATATTGCTACAATGTTTTTTTTAAATATTTTTTTTTATTCAAATTCCAATTTTTCTTTCAGTTCAAGCTATAATGGTCTAATTAACAATACCATGCTAACATTACAAAATCTGTTTTTTGATATTTTGAATGCGAAGCAAAACAAATCAGAATAGACAAAACACCAATAATAAACAATTCTGTACTTTATTTAATGTTTTATTTAACATCATCTTGCTGTAAAGAAAAAAGGAAGAAAAAACTGTGTCCGTGACTTTACTTTTTGTCTTCAATTGCATTAAAAAAACTAATTTATAAGTCGCTTTGCATAATCATAAAATGATATGTTGCTGGGTTCGGCAGGGGTGACTCCATCGATGTGTGGTGTACCCTGGAATAGCCTACAACAGTATAGGCCCGATAGCACATGTCTTATGATGTTTCAAAAAGAAAGAAAAAAAAAAGAAAAAAGATGTTTGCAAATGTTACCTTCATGTTGCACTGCTCTGTTGAAGTGTCCCTTGAGATGTTTTTGAACTTTGGACAACTTTGTGGGTTTGAAATATATGGGGGCACAAAATGGGCAGTGAAAATCACTGCAGCATTTATGACATATCTACAAAAAGTCCAAGGTTAAAGGCTAACGCTAGCTATCAAAATATTTTCGGGGGGAAGAGGGCGAAAAAACATACATTAACGGCTCAAATCTTGTTACAAACTATCTTTACAAATATTAAATGGAATATTTATATGTTGTATCGATGACCTAAATTAGTTTTATTAAAAGATAAATCAAACAAGTAGGCTACTACGATTCGCTAAATAAAATTGAAGATAGCCTACTCACGTTTTGGCTTAAGTTCTTCACATGTTTATCCGATACAATTTGATAGGAGGCGCTGTCTCGAAAAACGAGGGGTCTGAGAATGCGGGACTCTGGGTGCAGGGGGACTGTAGATGCAGGTCTCCGAGTCTGCTGCTTCATACTACTCAGCTGTACTGGGACCAGCCACCGGGGGGCG
>NW_026606907.1:1762500-1777500 GCF_029890125.1 Rhinichthys klamathensis goyatoka | reverse complement strand
AGTGCAGCTTCAAAGTCTCGACACGATCCAGCCGAGGAATAAGAGTCTGATCTAGACAAACCAGCGGACATTTTCTGAAATAACAACAACATTTTATATACATTTTAACCACAAATGCTTGTCTTGCACGTCCACGACTTCAAGCATTATGTAATCACGTTGAAAGGTCACGCGTGTTCTGGTTCAGAAAGCTAGAGCGAAAAACTCAATCTCATTTTCTCCTCCAACTTCAAAATTGTCCGACATCGTTGTTTTACCTTTTTTTTTTTTTTTTGTAAATAGTGTTTGAAATAGTCTTTGCACGTTCGCTTCGTAAACACTAGCTCTGTACTTCCGCCTACATCACGCTTGACCTTTCAACGTGATTACGTAAAGCGTCATTAAACTGTGCAAGACTAGCATTTGTGGTTAAAAAGTATATAAATGTTTATTTTTTTAACCCTTGTGTTATGTTGCGGGTCAATTTGACCCGTTTCGATATTCTAGTTGTTGGAAATACTGGTTAACCTTTGTTTTTTTTCTTGATATTTTGTGACTTTTTCTCATTTATCATGATGAACATGCATGCAAAGTTTCAAAATGCTGATGTGTTTTGACATATACAAACAAAATTACTGTTAGGTTCGTGATGTTCGCGGGTCAATTTGACCCTCATAGGCAGCCATTCAAAAGCAACTGTACAGACACAAAATAAAAACATTTATTTTCTGTATGTAAGGGCACTTCAACTCCAGTTCTAACGTGCAAGTGCATCTAAAAGTGCTCTAACCCTAACCAAACACACTTGAAAAAGCTAAAATCACAGTGTTTAGAATTATTTGCAAATTACAGATGAAAATCTTTGTCAGACACAGATAGTAAAATAAGCTCTCATTGCAATATTCAAGATATCTAAAATACCTAGCTTTTAACCAAAACTTTTATGTAGGATTTTCAAAGGCAGCTTCACAGAGCCAAAAAAATAATAAAAAACATTTATTTGATGTATGTTTTTGTTATGTTTGGTTTCTCACTTCCCAGTGAGTGAATAATAAAACTAGGGAACTAGGTCTTAGGAAACTAGGGAAAGTTAACTTAGGAAAATTAAAAATGTTCATTATACAGCAAAATTTTATTTGTTCAGTTATGATGTTCAAAGCATAAAAAGTAAAAAAAAAAAAAAAGTAAAAAAAATGTATATGCAAAAAAAGTCAGTATACTGTTTATTTTCCAATTTTGTCAAAAAATTGGTTTAAAAACATTTTTATAAATCATATTTTCAGATATAATATTTTTGTAATGTTTGACAAATGTTGATATTAAAAGTTTACAGTTTGTATCTAAATCTTTGTTGTTTTTCATAGTGTGATTTTTGAGGAATTGTATTGAATCCAATTAGGGTCAATTTGACCCGCTCCATAAAGGGTGTACACAGAATTCGAACAGTGCACAAGGGTTTAAGAAAATGACCGATGGTTTGCTTAGATAAGACTCATATTTCTCGGCTGGGATCGTGTCGAGACTTTGAAGCTGCACTGAAACTCACATTTGAACCTTCAACACATTGGACCCCATTGAAGTCCATTATATGGAGAACAATGGGGGTGAGTAAATTATCAGGACATTTTAATTCTGAAGTAAACTAATCCTTTAAACAAACATAAATAGGCTATTTTGCTGGGAGCTCAGGGTGTAAACAAATACATCCCACACACATATGCTTGCACGAGAGGCTGAAGGGGGGTTGACAGCTCTGGAAAGGGCAGTGTGACAGAGGCCATGCTTCACGTCCAGCACACTTACACATCAGTGAACAAACACAGCGTTCTGACAAACTGTGAGCTCCACTGCTCCTCCTGAACATGTGTGAATGACTCTATTTTCCCTGACAGCCATGAAAGCAAAACTGAGTTGAAGAACATCGACTCACTGCTTTAAGAAACGACTGTCGACTGGGTTTGTGACACTTGAACTGAGCTTCTGTTTGGATATTTATAGAAATTCACGAGCAAGGACCATGCCACAAACATGAATGTTAGAGAATTATTTATTGAAGAAAGTTAGGGATAAATAGACAGAGGATGAAGAGGAAGGAGAAAGGGATGGTAGTCAGGCTGATCTGAGCGTCTGGTGTTGGTGGCCGGGAGACTCAGGGCGTTTTCACCATAGATATCCATAATAAAGGCTAGATGTCTTACGGCGGAGTCTCTATCGTCATCACCGGCGGCCATCTTGTCACAGGCAAGCTTTTTGGCGGGCTCTGTGGTGCCTGATGTAAGATGAGTGATCAGCACCAACACAAATACTCTTATCTCGCTGAAATCTTGGCGGATTTACAAACGGTTCAGTTTCTTACAAACGTTATTAACGTGGCTATAATTCTGGATGATTATTTATTTATACACTTATTATGGTAAATGGTAAATGTACTGCATTTATATAGCGCTTTCACAGACCCAATGGCCACCAAAGCGCTTTACATTTTGCCTCACATTCACCCATTCATACACCGAATGAGTATTATTCATAAGTTTGCAGTGTCATAACTACATCTCTGACGTTTATAACAAACCAAACCGTTTGAAAATCGGTTGAAAATTGAGCAAGTTATGGTTATTTAAAAAGTAAATGCACCATTAAAACACAATGTTACGAGTGAGCGAGCTGACTGTGGCAAGATGGCCGCCAGGTGCGGACGTCGACCTCCATTGACCAGCAGCGTGGACGAGACATCTAGCCTTTATTATGGATATCTATGGTTTGCTCACCTATAGATCGTTCGTTTTGTTCTGAAACAGGGACTAATTTGTTACAATAGAGGCTTTCGCACTGGAGGAACCTTTTCATAGTTCCTAGAACTATTGGCGGAAGTACCCGGTTTTTGGCGTGTTCGCACCGCAGGAACTAGGAATGATTTTAGTTATAGGAACTCCTTTTGGAGGAACTAATTTAGCTCCTACTTCAGAGTCGGGTCTAAAACAGCACTATAGGAACCATTGAAATCCATAATAAAGGCTAGATGTCTTACGGCGGAGTCTCTATCGTCATCACCGGCGGCCATCTTGTCACAGGCAAGCTTTCTGGCAGGCTCTGTGGTGCCTGATGTAAGATGAGTGATCAGCACCAACACAAATACTCTTATCTCGTTGAAATCTTGACGGATTTACAAACGGTTCGGTTTCTTACAAACGTTATTAACGTGGCTATAATTCTGGATGATTATTTATTGATACACTTATTATTCATAAGTATGCAGTGTCAAAACTACATCTCTGACGTTTATAACAAACCAAACCGTTTGAAAATCGAGCAAGTTGTGGTTATTTAAAAAGTACATGCACAATTAAAACACAATGTTACGAGTGAGCGAGCTGCCTGTGGCAAGATGGCCGCCAGGTGCGGACGTCGACCTCCATTGGCCAGCAGCGCGGACGAGACATCTAGCCTTTATTATGGATATCTATGATAGAAACTACCAGTGACATAAGTGTATGCTGATTAGCTTACCGTATGCAAAACACCAGCAGTCGCCATTTTTAAAAAAGCTGTGTAAACACACAGATTAGCCTATATATTTATTACACAAACTAACTCTATGAACATAGAAAACAGTAGATGGACCTCTTAACCTTTACGCTAAGGATAAAATCCAACGCAACTTTGAGGGGACCAAGCCAAACATTATGTATTTCTGCTCAGCTAGCAACACCTATAGATCTATACAATGTTGCAGATTCTTCTTGGTTCGGTTTGCTTTCACAAGGCAACCTTTCAAAGCGTACCGAAATGTGTTCACAAAAGTCACATGCAAGTACAACTGTCCGTCATTCCTGGTGTTACACTGCATCTCTGAACATTATTCCTGGTTTCACGTACGACTAACGCACTATATGGTGTATTTGAGTTTGAAGACTGGAATATAATTGAATTATTTAATATTATGTATCTGTATTATTACTCTTTATTAGTATTCATAATCAGTTGTATTATCTAATGAAGTTTAAAATGCATGAGTTAGACTATAGATTGCATGGACATGTGTTTAAGGAACATATTTTAGACACAAGGAGGGGAGCTGGGAGGATGATGTATTCTGCTTGAAGGTATGAGTAAAATGTAATGTTCACTTAGCAGAGAGTTTCAATGATGATTATACTTCAAATGTGTAAGTTGGTCTGCTCTTTGCAAGAAAATGAATGTTTCAACTGATGCAAATGTACCATTTGTATACCACTAATGTATACACTGAAGAAATAGTTTCTTAAACGTGCCCTAGAATGTGTTGAAATAATATTTAAATTTTATCTACATAGAGGGTATGTGGCTTATTTAAGGGCATTTAAAATGTCCAGATATGGTTTTACAGGTCCATTTTCAACTCTAGAAATTGGCCCTAGAATGAAATGGTCTGTTTTTACCTTATTTGGACGGGTCATGAATAGTAATGAGGAGCTCTGCTCTGATTGGCTGTTTCACTGCGGGCTCAGTGAAACAAATGGACTAACGCTAGATCCCTTGTCAAATAGATATAGCTTCATGTGACGTTAGCTAGAAGGATCGAGCGAGCTAACATTATCTGTGAGCAACTAAACTAACGTAGTTGTTGATGAAATAGACGAAAGTAAAATTATTTGACAAAAGGGAATTTACATATGTATAGACAGTATTATTTTGTAGATTTATATGACAACACAGGTAAGAAATATTAACCTCAGCGTAAATACTTTGTCATACTATTTAGTTATGCATGCTCGTTACTTGGAGTTTGCTATTTGTTACTGTACTAGGATCTTGCGCTGGATCTAGATGACACACTGTAAAATATCGTTAATAAAATCACTACTTATCGCTTGCGGCGGGAATATAGTTGGAATTGAATCTTCAGTATGAGACGCTGAGAGAAGCCTGCTTGATATTGTCCCAGGTTAGAAAATAAGTCCGTGGTGAAATGGGCAAACCAAACTAACAACTTCGGGTTAAACTGTTGCGGTATCCGATTATAGATAAACATCCACGCCTGTTGGCATTTCTTTTCTGTGGGAAGGGTATGAAAAGTCCTCTCATCCCCTGCACAGCCTGGAACATAGCATTTGTTTCCATGATCTTGATCTGCCATTTTCCCCATGATCCTCACTTGTTTCGATGATTCGGCTTTGCAGTTTCGCCTGGCATTGAACATGGGCTGGCATATGCAAATGTTTGGAGGCGTACATATTAATGATCCCGACTGATCCCGTCACAGTCGGTGTTATGTGGAGATTCGCCTATTTTTCAGGGGTGTTCTTTCAAAGAGTTCTTCAAGCCTTTTGGGCATTTTCATAATAATAAAGTATAGGCCCATTTATAATGCAATGCTATCGCTTTATAGAATACTGTAAAATAATATATTGTCTGCCTTATTCTACGTTGAGAAGCCACATCAGCTCACAAAAGCAAGTTATTTCAAACACTCGACTGATGTTATAAAGTGAGTAAAAACATGAAATATAATGTTGTCTTTAGTTGGACAACAGGTTTATGAACGCTTTGCATTACAAGTTTGAAAAGCTGTTGCTTTTTCAAATGCACGTTATAGAGATGCTTTTAGAGATGGAGCAGTATTTACTCCTGATCATAGATCTAACTAACTGCATATATTTATGCAATTAAAAATCGTAAAAAATAGAAGCCTCACAGTTTACTTTCGATTAATCGTGCAGCCCTAATTGCTTTATATGTTTTAAAACTACAGAGCTTTGATCATAAAACTACGCATTTAAATATCTCAATAAGACATATTATTGCAGATATAGAGTGACGACTAATGTTTATTTGCTTTTATTCAAAGCAACATTCATTGCATTCAAAGTTTTCATTTCATCCGTTCATGCATTCCCTGGGAATCGAACCCATGACCTTGGTGTTGCTAGCATCATGCTCTATTGAGCTACAGGAATGCTTTCAGCATATGTTTGTGATCGGCAAGTACTGCAGTGCTCTCTGAGATAAAAAGAAACAAAAACATCAACGACTAGATCAATGAAGGATAATGTTGGCAGTCAGCATATAAAGTGTTGTCTTCCTCCAGTATGAGCACAACTTCTGAGTTGTAGATTAAGTGCGGCTTGATGGAAAGTAATCTCTGTTGAGTAACCAGATATACAGTAAACACTCACAGCAACATGAATATTAATGCAAGGACTTTAAAACATCATAACACTTCCAGCTCCTCAGAGAGCCTAATGAGGACGAATAACAGACACGCACTGACAACAAAAATGACATTTATCTTCCTTAACTCTTTCCCCACCATTGATGAGTTTTTGGCGATCTATGTTTCACTGTTGAACAGTAGGGGGCGCTGTTACACATCCTCTGAAAGAGTCCAGAATCTCTGGATCCAAAAACAAATGAAGAAGCAGCAGAAACAAGCGATAGAAGCATTGCTAACGCACAGGTATAACAACGCGATCATCAAACATTAAAGGGGTGGTATAATGCCCTTTTCACAAGATGTAAAATAAATCTCTGATGTCCCCAGAGTGTGTATGTGAAGTTTTAGCTCAAAATACCCCACAGATATTTTTATATGGGATGTTAAAGTTGTCACTTTTTGAGGGTTAGCAAAAACGCACCGTTTTGTGTCTGGCCCTTTAAATGCAAATGAGCTGCAGCTCCCGCACAGTGGGCGGAGCTTCAAGAGTGTGTGTGTGTGTGTGTGTTAGCAGCTCCGATTACCTCACGCACACACACGCTAAAATGTCAGAAACTGTTCTGCCTTTTATGTTTAAACCGGAGTCAGACACAGATGGAGAGACTAAGAAGAAGTGACAACATGTAGAATGCAACAGGACGTCTCTGAATGGTTAGTTGATGAATTTATGTTGCTGATGTGGAGTTAACTATCTTCAATTAGCATATTCTGTCAGGATAATCTATAAATCTCTTGTTTAAGAACTGTTGTGAGATGCACACAGAGTGACTTTCTATTGCATGTGAAAAGACGGATGCTACAGTTTGAGCTGACTCACAAATGTGCTCGACTACAACAGCTCTTCCTCTTCTCAACATGGACTGTGTGTTCCGGGGGCGGGGTTTATGTAAATTTTAGGGTTGGTGATGTCACTAACTCGGGAGGAAGCTCGTGTAGTTCCTACCAGCCGTTTGTTGTAGTCCTTAAAAAACGATTTCATTAAAAGCAAATATCTCCCTTTGCTTTGAACTTTGAGTGTTGTAACTTTGCAGATGTTGTTTATGCTCAAACAGCAACATTACACACTAACTACAGCTAGAAAAGTGAAATCATAATCAACCACCCCTTTAAACGGCATATAAATCAAAACTGAATGAAATGTGACCCAGGACGAGCTTCAGACTGAGGCGCTGATGGACTCAATCTACTCCATCTGTGTTTTGATCATCTTTCTGAATCCCATCCGGATCAAGACTTTGACAAAACGTGATTTTCAATGTAATGTTGCTTTTTTATGAAACTAACCCACATTCAAGTGTTGATAAAAAAAGGATGCATGAGACTAGAATTAAATGTGCTTTTTGTTTTTGTTCAAAGCAGAGGATCTGTTCTTTCTTCTGATATATTACAAAAATATATATTTTAAAAAATATTCTGGGGGCCATGAAAGTTTTGTGAAAATGATCAAAAGTGCAGGTGCAGAGCGGCAACTTATTTTTAATAAACACTGGCGGGGAAAGAGTTAAGTTTTTTTCCCCTCATAATTTGCATACTTCTACTACACACATATAAGAGTCTAGCTCGTACCTCAAGTTGATCACAATGTAAACCAAATTTTAAAAAGGATCCAGTTCTCTTTGGATTCACACTGTGCTCCACAACTAATTTCATTAAAATAAATAGAAATTTTGCAACCGACTTGTCGACTAGTCTAACAAACCCCGAGAAGAAAACCTGTATATATGATCCATTTGAAATAGCCTATTTAATCTATGAATAAACTTGCATTATGATTATTGTACATTAAACCTAAGCGTTCACTTAACGTTTACCAATATAGACATATTTATTAAATTTAGATGCATTAATAGACAGTGCAAAGAAGTACAAACCCAATACTAGCCTATTATAAACCGAATTCCTCAAAAAAAAAAAAGTTAGCCAACATAAATCCGCACAATTATAATTTAATATTGATGATGACTGTATTTTAATGATTATTATTATTATTTTTTGTATCATTAGGACTATCAACATGAACGCATTAACTTATTTGGAATAATACGATATTTAACAACAGCGCTTGTGTCCATTTTTTAACATCAATAAAGTTGTTTTTGTGTAGTTTAAAAATTGTTTTTAGTTTTTTCCATCCTGTTTTTAACACACTATGATCTGGGATGCACTAATTCTAATCTTGCATACTATTTTGAAAGATAGCGTGCCCATTGGGACACAGCCGCGGTCGTACTCTGGTAATTAAGACCCGAGCGAGTGCTTTACACTTGGGTGAGTGATCTTATTTGTCTAATATGATTCAGTGAGAGGGGGCGGAATTGCTTTATGTTAATGACACTGATTGTGCAGCTCGCATCTGATAACAGCTCGACTTTAAATATCATGGAGGCTTTGATTCTAAACTATATTTAGCTGTAGAATTAAAATACACAATAAATATGATTCCAGAATGTCTTGAGTTTATTTTCCTGCCCCATTGGCGATGGTGTAGAAAAGATACACTTAAAGTGCCTCTATTGTGCTTTTTCGGATATTACCTTTCATGCAGAGTGAAATAGATCTGTTAGTAAATGTAAAAGGTCTGCAAGTGCAGATAAATGGAGTTATTGTCTCCGAAAAGAAAGAAGCGATTCTGAACTGCCTGATTCGAGTCGTCAATGATTCCAGTCTACGTATGTTTGTAACAGATTTACATAATGCCAGGCTATGGTCTTGATTGGCTGAACAGCGTCTCTTAGCTCCGCCCTCAAACACTAGTTGTACCTGAGACTGGAAGAGTTTGGTTCGTGTTGTTCATGTCGAGACGACGCTTTTTTCTGCGGACGAGAACTGGTACTCTAATCCGATACGGTAAAACCGACGCCATCGTTACTGTTTGTATGACTGTGCAGAGCTGAAATTCAGATATAGTAACAGGAGTTTCATTTCAGACATGCGCTGGAAGTGGTCGACCAATCACAACAGACTGGACAATCAAACCAATCAGAGCAGAGTAGACCAATCACAACAGACTAGGTCATCTGACCAATCAGAGTAGAGTAGACCAATCACAACAGACTGAGCCATCTGACCAATCAGATCAGAGTAGACCAATCACAACAGACTGAGCCATCTGACCAATCAGAGTAGAGTAGACCAATCACAACAGACTGAGCCATCTGACCAATCAGAGCAGAGTAGACCAATCACAACAGACTGAGCCATCTGACCAATCAAAGTAGAGTAGACCAATCACAACAGACTGGGTCATCTGACCAATCAGAGTAGAGTAGACCAATCACAACAGACTGAGCCATCTGACCAATCAGATCAGAGTAGACCAATCACAACAGACTGAGCCATCTGACCAATCAGAGTAGAGTAGACCAATCACAACAGACTGAGCCATCTGACCAATCAGAGCAGAGTAGACCAATCACAACAGACTGAGCCATCTGACCAATCAGAGTAGAGTAGACCAATCACAACAGACTGGGTCATCTGACCATTCAGAGCAGAGTAGACCAATCACAACAGACTAGGTCATCTGACCAATCAGAGCAGAGTAGACCAATCACAACAGACTGGGTCATCTGACCAATCAGAGCAGAGTAGACCAATCACAACATACTGAGCCATCTGACCAATCAGAGTAGAGTAGACCAATCACAACAGACTGGGTCATCTGACCAATCAGAGTAGAGTAGACCAATCACAACAGACTGAGCCATCTGACAAATCAGAGCAGAGTAGACCAATCACAACAGACTGGGTCATCTGACCAATTAGAGTAGAGTAGACCAATCACAACAGACTGGGTCATCTGACCAATCAGAGTAGAGTAGACCAATCACAACAGACTGAGCCATCTGACCAATCAGAGTAGAGTAGACCAATCACAACAGACTGGGTCATCTGACCAATCAGAGTAGAGTAGACCAATCACAACAGACTGGGTCATCTGACCAATCAGAGCAGAGTAGACCAATCACAACAGACTAGGTCATCTGACCAATCAGAGCAGAGTAGACCAATCACAACAGACTGGGTCATCTGACCAATCAGAGCAGAGTAGACCAATCACAACATACTGAGCCATCTGACCAATCAGAGTAGAGTAGACCAATCACAACAGACTGGGTCATCTGACCAATCAGAGCAGAGTAGACCAATCACAACAGACTGGCTCATCTGACCAATCAGAGCAGAGTAGACCAATCACAACAGACTGAGCCATCTGACCAATCAGAGCAGAGTAGACCAATCACAACAGACTGGGTCATCTGACCAATCAGAGTAGAGTAGACCAATCACAACAGACTGAGCCATCTGACCAATCAGAGTAGAGTAGACCAATCACAACAGACTGAGCCATCTGACCAATCAGAGCAGAGTAGACCAATCACAACAGACTGGGTCATCTGACCAATCAGAGTAGAGTAGACCAATCACAACAGACTGAGCCATCTGACCAATCAGAGTAGAGTAGACCAATCACAACAGACTGGACAATCAAATCAATCAGAGCAGAGTAGACCAATCACAACAGACTGGACAATCAAACCAATCAGAGCAGAGTAGACCAATCACAACAGACTAGGTCATCTGACCAATCAGAGCAGAGTAGAGCAATCACAACAGACTGGGTCATCTGACCAATCAGAGCAGAGTAGACCAATCACAACAGACTGGACAATCAAACCAATCAGAGCAGAGTAGACCAATCACAACAGACTAGGTCATCTGACCAATCAGAGCAGAGTAGACCAATCACAACAGACTGGGTCATCTGACCAATCAGAGCAGAGTAGACCAATCACAACAGACTGGACAATCAAACCAATCAGAGCAGAGTAGACCAATCACAACAGACTGGGTCATCTGACCAATCAGAGCAGAGTAGACCAATCACAACAGACTGAGCCATCTGACCAATCAGAGCAGAGTAGACCAATCACAACAGACTGGGTCATCTGACCAATCAGAGTAGAGTAGACCAATCACAACAGACTGAGCCATCTGACCAATCAGAGCAGAGTAGACCAATCACAACAGACTGGGTCATCTGACCAATCAGAGCAGAGTAGACCAATCACAACAGACTGAGCCATCTGACCAATCAGAGCAGAGTAGACCAATCACAACAGACTGGGTCATCTGACCAATCAGAGTAGAGTAGACCAATCACAACAGACTGAGCCATCTGACCAATCAGAGCAGAGTAGACCAATCACAACATACTGAGCCATCTGACCAATCAGAGCAGAGTAGACCAATCACAACAGACTGAGCCATCTGACCAATCAGAGCAGAGTAGACCAATCACAACAGACTGGGTCATCTGACCAATCAGAGTAGAGTAGACCAATCACAACAGACTGAGCCATCTGACCAATCAGAGCAGAGTAGACCAATCACAACAGACTGGGTCATCTGACCAATCAGAGCAGAGTAGACCAATCACAACAGACTGGACAATCAAACCAATCAGAGCAGAGAAGACCAATCACAACAGACTGGACAATCAAACCAATCAGAGCAGAGAAGACCAATCACAACAGACTGGGTCATCTGACCAATCAGAGTAGAGTAGACCAATCACAACACACTGAGCCATCTGACCAATCAGAGCAGAGTAGACCAATCACAACAGACTGGACAATCAAACCAATCAGAGCAGAGTAGACCAATCACAACAGACTGGGTCATCTGACCAATCAGAGCAGAGTAGACCAATCACAACAGACTGGGTCATCTGACCAATCAGAGCAGAGTAGACCAATCACAACAGACTGAGCCATCTGACCAATCAGAGCTGAGTAGACCAATCACAACATACTGAGCCATCTGACCAATCCGAGCAGAGTAGACCAATCACAACAGACTGGACAATCAAACCAATCAGAGCAGAGTAGACCAATCACAACAGACTGAGCCATCTGACCAATCAGAGCAGAGTAGACCAATCACAACAGACTGAGCCATCTGACCAATCAGAGCTGAGTAGACCAATCACAACATACTGAGCCATCTGACCAATCAGAGCAGAGTAGACCAATCACAACAGACTGGACAATCAAACCAATCAGAGCAGAGAAGACCAATCACAACAGACTGGACAATCAAACCAATCAGAGCAGAGAAGACCAATCACAACAGACTGGGTCATCTGACCAATCAGAGTAGAGTAGACCAATCACAACAGACTGAGCCATCTGACCAATCAGAGCAGAGTAGACCAATCACAACAGACTGGACAATCAAACCAATCAGAGCAGAGTAGACCAATCACAACAGACTGGGTCATCTGACCAATCAGAGCAGAGTAGACCAATCACAACAGACTGGGTCATCTGACCAATCAGAGCAGAGTAGACCAATCACAACAGACTGAGCCATCTGACCAATCAGAGCAGAGTAGACCAATCACAACAGACTGGACAATCAAACCAATCAGAGCAGAGTAGACCAATCACAACAGACTGAGCCATCTGACCAATCAGTGCAGAGTAGATCAATCACAACAGACTGAGCCATCTGACCAATCAGAGCAGAGTAGATCAATCACAACAGACTGAGCCATCTGACCAATCAGAGCAGAGTAGATCAATCACAACAGACTGGGATGACCCACACACACACAGACACACACACACACACACACACATAACAGTATATTGGGTCCGTGCAGCTCTTAAAGTGACAGCACTAATATTCCTGCTGCCGTCTCTATAATAACACTAATCAAACAACAAAAGACAAAGAGAAAATTCCCTCGTTCTTGACTGAGTACCTTTTGTAGCTATATTTGTATATTTTATTTATAAAGTGCAGTGTTATTTTACATTTGATTACAGTTTCTGTACCTGAAAATCTTAAAACACTGTTTCTTTCAATCGTATCTTTGTTCAGTTGTTTCTATTTGTTGCGATTGCTAATTTTTGATTTGTTCTTTTTTAATTACTGAGTGTTTATTGTCTTTAATAATGCTGGAAATTTATACGAGTTAGTCTAGTTGTTTCTCTATGGTATTTTTAAACCACAGGCAAACGTTCCTCGCGTAAGTGTTTTTAGCATGTTGATTTTTGATCCTGATATTCAACTACAATTAAATGTTTTGCAATAAGACTAAATGTGTTATAGTTATGTCTGTCCTGTATCTGTTCTCCTGAGTTTCCCCCCGTCATTGTGTATTTGGTTCAGTCCTGTTCCCAGTTTTCCCGCTCCTCGTTAGTGTTCAGTTTATTCACCTGTGTTGAGTTGATTTGCCCCACCTGTGCCTTGTTTCCCTATTCTGTTCTCTGTGTATTTTAACCCTGGCTGTGTCTGAAATCTCCACTCAAACCACTACTCCCTAACCCCTATGTAGGGGGTAGGGAGTAGAGCACTATATAGTGAGCTCACCAGCATAATAGAAACAGCACTTTCGGACACTACTCGATCGTCTCTCGGCGCCGTTGATTAAACGCGCCATCATCTGTCAGCTGGTGCCTAAATAGATTTTTTTTTATAAATACATTACATTATATTGAGCTTATTTCTCCAAAATTGTAAAATTAAAAGTAATTTCTGGCCGTTTCTGTTATAATGCGTTACTCCACACATGATTATAACTTATAAACATAAATAAAATTAATACACATATTTCATATTCGCGCCACACCGTTTTCTCTTGCCTGTCGACATTAGGGAAAAAAAACAGATCTACGTTATCAAATATCTTGCTCATAATACTCTTAATAAAACAGCTTTTAGATCTGTGGAGATGCCACTCAATATTTATCTTTTTTGTTTGTTTGTTCTCGTGATTCAGAAGATTTTGCGGATTAGCAAAAGAAACAGGATTTCTAGACACAGAAAACGACGTGCTGTTCTTGCTACGCTAGCGAGACGTCGTCAAATTGTAAGCTAAAGATGAAGATGATGCTGATAGGTCTTTTACGATCCGCGCAATGCATGATGGTATGTAGGGCTTGGGTTAGTGACCATCGGTTGTACACTACTTTTCAAAATGCATTCTGGGATACATTGAGTGGACTATATAGGGTATAATAATCATCACTATACATTCGGACAGCACTACAAAATGGCGAGCTCACTATATAGTCCACTATATAGTGAGTAGTGGGAGATTTCGGACACAGCCCCTGTGTTCTCCCTCACTCCTGGTCGGTTCTCGCTTGTGTATGGTGTGTAAAAGTTAGCCTGTGTTAATGAGTGTTATATTAAATCCTGTTAATTCCTATCCTCGTGCTTCTAACCACCACGGAACGTAACAAAATGTGAATGACATCTATCTTTTTTTTACCTTATTGGAATCGAAATTAGGAATCGATAAGAATCGGAATCGTTAAAATTCAAATGATACCCAACCCGAATCCTGACAGTATTTATTAACACCAAAAGAGGTGCAAGCTCTTAGTAAATCTGGCCTTTAATATCTTACACATCCTTGCTTCTTCACCGAATGTTTTGTTTACAGTGTAAATGCTGTCCACCTCCTCCAGAACCATCCTCATCAAACCAATGAGAGCAGGAATAAGGTCTCTCTAGTTCAGGAGAACAGGACTAGAGTAGGTCAAGCATGTGCAGAGGACAGTCCCTCAGTGAGACCGAAGGAGAGCAGGGCAGACGTTCCTCCAGGAACACCTCAGAGCTCTTCAACACTTCACATTCACCGAGAGCAAACTGACCCCTGCTATACGCACAAGACACACTCAGGACTCGCTGTAGCTTCTGGCTGTGTGTGTGTGTGTGTCCGTATGCCTGTTGGAAGGACATGCAGAGCCGTCGGTGATACACAACAACGTTCCCACATCTTACTCCAATTGTTACTTCTTCTGGTGTTTAGC
>NW_026606907.1:1722500-1755000 GCF_029890125.1 Rhinichthys klamathensis goyatoka | reverse complement strand
AATAATCCAAAAGCATATGGGAAAATCCCATGGGAAACACACACACACTCACACATACACTCACAAAAACACACGCTCACTCACAAAAACAAAAACAAACACACACACTCACACTCACTCACAAAAACACACGCTCACTCACAAAAACAAACAAACAAACACACACACACACACTCACAAAAACACACGCTCACTCACAAAAACAAAAACAAACACACACACTCACACTCACTCACAAAAACACACGCTCACTCACAAAAACAAACAAACACACACACACACACTCACAAAAACACACGCTCACTCACAAAAACAAACACACACACACACACACACACACTCACAAAAACACACGCTCACTCACAAAAACAAACAAACACACACACACACACTCACAAAAACACACGCTCACTCACAAAAACAAACAAACACACACACACACACACTCACAAAAACACACGCTCACTCACAAAAACAAACACACACACACACACACTCACAAAAACACACGCTCACTCACAAAAACAAACAAACACACACACACACTCACAAAAACACACGCTCACTCACAAAAACAAACAAACACACACACACACACACTCACAAAAACACACGCTCACTCACAAAAACAAACACACACACACACACACTCACAAAAACACACGCTCACTCACAAAAACAAACAAACACACACACACACACTCACTCACAAAAACACACGCTCACTCACAAAAAAAACACACACACACTCGCACACTCACTCGCACTCACACACACACACAATCACACTCACTCACAAAAACAAACACACACACACACACACACACCATGAAGTAAACATTCGCTGAGTCTGAGATACTGTATTGTAGGAACTGTAGTATGAATGAAGTTCGGATGTTTTTCCCAGCATAAGTGTTTTTAAAGAGCTGTTTTAAGTTCAAAACTAGTTTAAACTCGTCCTGAGACTCAGTCTAGCTACAATAACAACCACCTTCACGTCAACACACATGTACACCGGAGATCTATGCTGAAATGATACTATAAGCACTGATTCTGCTAAGTTAGTGTTGGTACTGTAGCTAGACTGAGTCTCAGGACGAGTTTAAACTAGTTTTGAACTTAAAACAGCTCTTTAAAAACACTTATGCTGAGACTCAGTCTAGCTACAATAACAACCACCTTCACGTCAACACACATGTACACCGGAGATCTATGCTGAAATGATACTATAAGTACTGATTCTGCTAAGTTAGTGTTGGTACTGATGCTACTAAGAATCTACAGTACATACTACCAAAGTCCCTTTAAGGCAAGTCATGTGACCCGGCGGCCATCTTTAAAACGCCTATCTCTTTTAAATGCGGAAACACCAAATTCTCCAAGCTTACTATTAAATTGTACATATGAAATCACCAATGACAACAATTATCTCATAAATTCTGTCTCTAAACGCTTAAATAATGACAAAAAAAATGCAAACTTGATGGTTACACCGCATGACAATTTAGTCCTTAAACTGAAACTTTTTCTGAATACCGCATGCGATGTTTGTTTTATCTTCAGTTCAAAGCCATATGAAGCCAACATGAATACAAACAATACACAGTATTGTCATCATTTGCCATTGTCATCTCAAGCAACAAACGTTTTTTAAGGTTAATAACTAATAACCTGTGCCACATCTCTCAAAACACACCAGGTTTGACATTAAGGGCATAAAACAACATTGGTTTTAAGTTTAAATGTGCACAGGTGCAACCAGAAAGTTGCTTTACAGCTTCATAACATTATGCATATGACACATGAGTTATGCACAGGTGAAACTCGAAAAATTTGAATATGGTGCAAAAGTTCATTTATTTCAGTAATTCAACTTAAAAGGTGCAACTAAAATATTATATAGACTCATTACATGCAAAGTTAGATATTTCAAGCCTTTATTTGTTATAATTTTGATGATTTCAAATTCAAAATTAGAATATTGTGACAAGGTTTTCATAAGCCATAATCATCAAAATTATAACAAGTAAAGGCTTGAAATATCTCACTTTGCATGTAATGAGTCTATATAATATATTAGTTTCACCTTTTAAGTTGAATTACTGAAATAAATGAACTTTTGCACCATATTCTAATTTTTGGAGTTTCACCTGTGTGTTAATGCACAGGAGCAGGTTTGGAATGACATGAAGCTGAATCAATAAATCATGACAGAATTTTCCTTCTTGCCTGAATAATTCAAAAAAAACGTCCTGCTTTTATGGTATCAAAAACTGGACCATTAGTATGTCTTCTCCTCTCTCTCCTTCTATGTGCTTCACTCAGACAATCAAACCCTCATCAAGCTCCACATATTCTGTACATGCATTAGCATACGAGCATAGAGGACAGTACCGGTCTTGAACCACCCGTCCTCAGTGAAAGTGTCTGCCGTCTCCTGAGGTTTATTCCAGTACTTCTGAAAGACAGAAGAACCTCGAACCAGCAGTTCGCCCTCCTTCCCCTCCAAACCAGCCTTCACCTGCGAACAACACACACACACACACGGGTCCAGACACTCGAAGGACTCCAAGTCAGTAGGGGTTCCTCACTAATTATCGTGTTCTTTTATGGTAACACATTATATTTACGCAGTAGTTATAATCCCTTTATTCTAGTTTTGACTTTTGAACATAGCCCTGAAAATTAAATTTCTAAATGAATCTGTCGAAAATCTTGAATGCTTTAAAGTCAAACTTGAGTCTGTGCTTTAAAGCATTCAAGATTTTCGACAGATTCATTTGGAAATTTAATTTTCAGGGCTATGTTCAAAAGTCAAAACTAGAATCAATGGATTATAACTACTGCATAAATATAATGTGTTACCATAAAATCCCCTAATAATAAATAAAAAACATTATCAAACTAAAATATAGTACATTCCTTTAATTGAAAAAAATAATAATCATAATAATTCGGTAATTTTTGACCGTTCATTTTTGGGGTTATTCATTAGCTGATAGTAATTTTTTAATACTTAAAAAAAATTTCATCTTAATATTCAAATGTTGAAGACTGAGGAGAATTCACCTTTGGCTAAGCCCCGCCCCCCTTAGTTACTGTTGCTACGTCCGACAAACTTCATCTGGGCTCTGGTATCAACATGGCTTATGCTGTGACAGCTCTTCCTGCTGAAATTTGATCAAACTTTTATAAAGCAGCAAATAAAGTGTCCGATAGAAGTAGGCAAAAGGGCTGCAATATACGTTCGAAGGCTATATTCACGACATACAGGTGAAACGCAAGGAACAACAAGGCATCCATATAGAGGCAAAAGCATACCGGTCACAGTCAAAAAATGACCCACCGCATATCCTACTAATGGAGACGGAGGCTGGGACTAACAATATCAAGGAGCAACACTGTTCATGCAAAGCTGGGTAGGTCTCTATTCACTTCTATTATCGTTATTACGAAGCAAACGGACTACGCGAGTATAACGTTGTATTTATTAGGAGCGTGTGCTAGACGACACTTCGGTTTGGGAAGGGAAAAAAACACACACCCCCTCCAACCTCTCTGGGAAACACGTATCTGTGTTACAAATGCCCCAGGCACAACGTTTAACCATATTTTTGATAAAACTACGACGGTAATAGCCGACTGAGACCAAAAATATGAGACGCCTGTGTTAAAGTCAATGGAGCGCTGTGAAAAAGTGTCGGACCTCGTTCTTGGCTGCGCTGTGATTGGTCAATTTACATTATAGGGTGTGGCTTAGCCAAAGGCGAATTGTGTCACTTTATTGTAAGTTTTCTTGCAAATTATTATGATTGCATTCATAGAGCAAATCTTAAACAAGTTTATATTGGCAATTGCTGTTTGTTTACAGTTTAACGAAAGTTACTCCCATAATTCGTGCAAAATTCATATTTCAAAAAGGTTTTTAGGCACCTGGGTTCCCTTTCTGTTGCCCTCCGCGATCACAGTGCTGGAGTTCGTCATCATGATACGCACTTCCACTCCTGGCAGAGGAACTCCAACAGCTCCTGGGAAACACACACGTTTTCAGTCAACACATCTTGATTATATGCTCTTATTATTTTCATTTCGATGGCTAAATATGCAACTATTGGTTACAGCTGCACGATTAATCATTAAAAGATCGCAATCTCGATTCAAACACCCACGTGATTTTATTCCAAAATGACAGTGATTCGGCTCTCTGTATATTAAAACTTATAAAACTTAGCGAATATTCAGATCTGTGTTCTGATCCAGAGACAGCCGTTGACATGTATAGATATGAAACAACTTCATAAACTCTTCTTTTCAACCACACAGTATCATTATTTCTGTCTTACCATTGATTTAAATGATCACAGAAGTACTGGGATAAAAGTAAATAGTTCAGATATAAACACTGATAAATAATAAAGTAAACTTGTCGCTATCAATTACAGCGTTACACCAGTAGGTGGCGGCAAGCGCCTGTTAAAATGTTGTATTTGTCATTGAATCATTCATTCAAGAGTGATTCTGATTCATCCAGTAATGAAACAAATGGAGTCTTTATGAGCGAGTCATTGAATAATTCCCTCAACTTGATTAAAAAATAAATAATAATAATTCAAATGTATTACATTTTTAAAAATAGATTGCTGCATTTTATCAGAACTAGTAAATTCCGTGTTTCTTTGTTTAATTTTCTACTCGTGAACGCTTTTTGAACCAAAACAATCATGATTCTCGATTTATCCAGAATCGTGCAGCTCTACTCTTGGTTTGCCATTTATTTTATTGTGATCGAAAGCATTAATTATACAGCAATCCCTGAGAAAGGTAAAGGCCAAGTTTTATTTTACTACTGAATTGTTGTCTGTGTTTGGAGTAGGGCTGTGAAACGATTAATCACATCCAAAATAAAAGTTTGTGTTTATATAATATAAGTGTGTGTACGATGTATAATTATTTTGTATATATAAATACACACACACACGCATGTACACTCACCTAAAGGATTATTAGGAACGCCATACTAATACTGGGTTTGACCCCCTTTCGCCTTCAGAACTGCCTTCATTTTACGTGGCATTGATTCAACAAGGTGCTGAAAGCATTCTTTAGAAATGTTGGCCCATATTGATAGGATAGCATCTTGCAGTTGATGGAGATTTGTGGGATGCACATCCAGGGCACGAAGCTCCCGTTCCACCACATCCCAAAGATGCTCTATTGGGTTGAGATCTGGTGACTGTGGGGGCCATTTTAGTACAGTGAACTCATTGTCATGTTCAAGAAACCAATTTGAAATGATTCGAGCTTTGTGACATGGTGCATTATCCTGCTGGAAGTAGCCATCAGAGGATGGGTACATGGTGGCCATAAAGGGATGGACATGGTCAGAAACAATGCTCAGGTATGCCGTGGCATTTAAACGATGCCCAATTGGCACTAAGGGGCCTAAAGTGTGCCAAGAAAACATCCCCCACACCATTACACCACCACCACCAGCCTGCACAGTGGTAACAAGGCATGATGGATCCATGTTCTCATTCTGTTTACGCCAAATTCTGACTCTACCATCTGAATGTCTCAACAGAAATCGAGACTCATCAGACCAGGCAACATTTTTCCAGTCTTCAACTGTCCAATTTTACATTTACATTTTTTTAATGTTAAGTGCTCACGGAAGAGATGAGTTTTCAGTTGTCTTTTGAATGCTGTCAGGGATTCTGCATTCCGGACGAGGGCGGGCATTTCATTCCACCAGCATGGTACCGTGAATGAGAATGTTCTAGAGAGTGATTTTGAGGCTCTCTGTGATGGTACCACGAGCCATCGCTCATTGACTGATCGTAGGCTTCTGGTAGGGATGTAGACTTGTAGTAGTGAGTGGAAGTAGGAGGGAGCTGATCCTGTGGTCAATCTGTAAGCAAGTGTCAACACCTTGAACTTGATGTGAGCAGCGAGTGGTAGCCAGTGCAGAGAGATGAACAGAGGAGTGACGTCGGCCCTTTTGGGCTCGTTGAAGACCAGACGAACTGCAGCATTCTGGATCATTTGTAGAGGTTTAGTTGCACATGATGGAAGTCCAGCCAGAAGAGCATTTCAGTAATCAAGCCTAGAAATGACCAGGGCCTGGACGAGAAGTTGTGTTGCATGCTCAGTTAGGAAAGGCCTGATCTTCCTGATGTTGTGCATTGCAAACCTGCATGATCGAGCTGTCTTTGTAATGTGGTCTGTGAAGGTCAGCTGATCATCAAAGATTACTCCAAGATTTCTGACTGACCTTGATGGGGTGATTGAGGATGAATCTAGCTGGATAGTGAAGTCATGCTGTAGAGACGGATTGGCAGGGAGGATGAGAAGCTCAGTCTTTGCCAGGTTGAGCTGCAGGTGATGTTCCTTCATCCATGCAGAGATGTCCGCCAGACAGCTTGAGATCCGTACAGCTACTGTGGGATCATCTGGTTGAACTGAGAGGTAGAGCTGGGTGTCATCAGCATAGCAATGGTAAGAGAAACCATGTGCCTGTATGATGGGTCCCAGTGATGTGGTGTAAATGGAGAAGAGGAGCGGTCCAAGAACTGAACCCTGGGGAACCCCTGTGGTCAGTTGATGTGCTTTGGATACCTCACCTCTCCATGTGACCCTGAAGGACCTGCCTGTGAGATAGGACTCAAACCAGTGGAGAGGAGTACCTGTGATGCCCAGTGATGAGAGGGCGGACAAGAGGATCTGATGATTCACAGTGTCGAAAGCAGCAGACAGATCCAGGAGGATGAGAACTGAAGATTTGAAAGCAGCTTTTGCGATCCGCAGGGCTTCGGTGACCGACAGTAGTGCAGTCTCGGTTAAATGCCCTTTCTTGAAGCCAGATTGGTTGACATCCAGCTGGTTGTTCAGAGACAGGAAAGATGATAATTGGTTGAAAGCAACTCGTTCAAGTGTTTTCGCAATGAATGGTAGGAGAGAGACAGGTCTGTAATTCACTAAAAGTGATGTGTTTAATGTTTTTTTTTTAAGCAGTGGAGTTACCCGAGCCTGCTTAAATGCTGTAGGGAAAATGCCAGTGTGGAGGGGTGAGTTGATGATGTGTGTGAGAGCTGGAAGAAGTGTGGGAGAGATTGCTTGTAGAACGTGTGAGGGGATGGGGTCTAGAGGGCAGGTGGTAGGATGACTAGAGAGGAGAAGTTTAGATACTTCATCCTCGGTTAGTGGAGTGAAGGAGGAGAGAAGATTGTTGGCTGTGGGAGAGGTTAGTCTGGGTTCCTGTGTGTGTAAAGCTGAGAACTGACTGCTGATAGTTGTAGTTTTGTTAGTGAAGAAGTTAGCAGAATCATCAGCAGTTAGCGAGGAGGTGGGTGATGGTGAAGGTGGACAGAGGAGAGAGTTGAATGTCTTGAACAGTGAACGTGTGTTAGAGGCGCTGTTGATCTTGTTGTGGAAATATGAAGATTTTACGGCGTGAACATCAGCAGAAAAGGCAGAGAGCAGAGATTGATACATACTGAGGTCAGATGTGTCTTTTAATTTGCACCATTTCCTCTCCGCTGCCCTGAGTTCGGTCCGGTGTTCACGAAGAACCTCAGATAACCAGGGGTTGGAGGGAGTAGCGCGTGCTGGCCTGGAGGAGAGAGGGCAGATGTTGTCTAAAGAAGAGGTTAGAATGGAGCATAAAGTATCCGTTGCAGTATTCACATCCAGAGATGAGAAATGCGAGGGTGAGGAAAGAGAAGATGACACAGCAGAGGAAAGATTGTACGGAGAAAGTGAGCGCAGGTTTCGTCTGAAAGTGACTGGTAGGGGAGTTGGTGGTGCATGGGTAGTGAGTTGTAGATTGAAAGTAATGAGGAAATGGTCTGAAACGTAAACCAGGTCCAGTTGGTTGCCTGACTTGTGAGTACCTGTGGTGATAAGCCGTTGGAGATCGAAAGAGGCTAGGAGAGAGATGAAGTGTGTTGCATACGGCTTCTCTAGATGAATGTTGAATGTTGAAGTCGCCAAAGACTACAAGTGGGATGCCATCTTCAGGGAAAGAGGAAAGCAGCACATCCAGCTCCTCTACAAAGCTTCCCAGTTGACCTGGGGGGCGATATATGACTACAATATGGATCTTAATGGGAGTTGTAAGTGTAATAGCATGATATTCAAATGAGTAGTGATTGCATAGAGAAGAGAGAGTTGAGTATTTCCAATTGTTAGAAATGATAAGACCAGTACCCCCACCCCTCCCCGACTGGCTAGGGGTGTGAGAGAAAGATAAGTTGTTAGAGAGAGCAGCAGGGGTTGCTGAGTCTTCTGGACAGATCCAGGTCTCAGTCAAGCCCAATATATTAAGAGTAGAATGAGATGCAAAGGCTGGAATGAAGTCAGCTTTATTGACTGCTGATTGACAATTCCATAGACCCATAGAAAGAGTGAGAGGTGAGTGTGAGGATGAGAGAATAGGGCGCAGATTAGGGCGCAGTATTGCGCTGCCTTCTGTGCATGATGAGAGAGCGTTGTCGAGAGACAACAGGAATGTATTGAAAGCACATGTTGATGGGGAAATAAGAAAAAGGTGGGAAGGGAAAGGGTGAAGAAGATACTTAAGTGCCTTGCAGGTGTCCTTGCTCGGTGGAGTCGCGCAGGTAGAGTCGCAGGTCTTTACCCGAGTCGGTCTTCACACGAGGAGGCTGGACACGAGAGCTGAACGCTTCCGCTGACGATTCCGCGACAGCGCGCACACTACATAGATATAAAGCTTTCAATCGCCTGAGTGAGGACAGCTGTGGCCGCCCTTGCAATTAGCACAGCAAAAGCAAATATCCCGAGAATGGGCGAAACCGAAACTAGCTGTTGAACAGCGCTACTTAAGTGCTACAATAAAATACAGACTACAACCCTTTAGACGCGCGGCATAAATTCAAAATAGGAACGCGTCTAATTAAAATACAGATATTTAGTGAAGATAAAAATTATAAATAAGCAAAGAATCGAAAAGAGCCCTACCTACTTGACAAATAGTAAACAGAGCAACAGGAGAACTGGATATTAAGAAAAAACACCTTACGCCCTCTTGTTGTTCTCACGGAGTGACTGCTTGTCCTGGTGAAAATTGGTGAAATTGGAGCTCACCAATTTTGCAAATTGTAGCCTCTTTTTCCTATTTGTAGTGGAGATGAGTGGTACCCGGTGGGGTCTTCTGCTGTTGTAGCCCATCCGCCTCAAGGTTGTGCGTGTTGTGGCTTCACAAATGCTTTGCTGCATACCTCGGTTGCAACGAGTGGTTATTTCAGTCAAAGTTGCTCTTCTATCAGCTTGAATCAGTCGGCCCATTCTCCTCTGACCTCTAGCATCAACAAGGCATTTTCGCCCACAGGACTGCCGCATACTGGATGTTTTTCCCTTTTCACACCATTCTTTGTAAACCCTAGAAATGGTTGTGCGTGAAAATCCCAGTAACTGAGCAGATTGTGAAATACTCAGACCGGCCCGTCTGGCACCAACAACCATGCCACGCTCAAAATTGCTTAAATCACATTTCTTTCCCATTCTGACATTCAGTTTGGAGTTCAGGAGATTGTCTTGACCAGGACCACAGCCCTAAATGCATTGAAGCAACTGCCATGTGATTGGTTGATTAGATAATTGCATTAATGAGAAATTGAACAGGTGTTCCTAATAATCCTTTATGTGAGTGTATATATATATATATATATATATATATATATATATATAAAAAGTGTTATTTATATATAAAATATTTATATTTATATATAAAATATTTTTTATATAAATATTTATATACAATATATACATGCAAATATTTCTTAAATATATACATGCATGTGTGTGTGTATTTATATATACAAAATAATTATACACAGTACACACACGTACAGTATATATTGTAAACACAAACTTTTATTTTGGATGCGATTAATCGTTCAGAGCCCAAGTTTGGAGAGGCTTAATTTTGGATTCTGTGAGAAATAATAGTACTAATAAAATTAGGGATGCACCGATATGAAAATTTTGGCCGATACCGATAACCGATAATTCTTTATATTTGAAAGCCGATAACCGATTTATTGGCTGATAAATCTAAATCCAAATTTTTATATACATTTTCGAGAGCCTGAATACAATAAAACAAGTCTCTCCATTAAAATCCATATCCCAATCACACAATTAACATGTTCTTATTATAATTTTATGTAGTCGATATGACAGACTTGTGCTGCACATGTTGCACTTTACTGTATTTTCCTTTTTTTCAATCATATTTCAAACAAATAAAAACCATCATGTTAAACAGTGCCCATCTGAAGCGTCTCAGCTGAAGGAAATAATCCATAATTTATCGGCTTTAATATATCAGCCAAATTTTCTTATCAGGCCGATAACAACAACATTAAAAATGAACATATATCGGCCGATACCGATATGGTAGCCGATATATCATGCATCCCTAAATAAAATAATACTCTTCTTGCAAACTGTGTATAATTATTTTGTATATATAATACACACACATGCATGTATATATTTAAGAAAAATATATGATTTATGTATATAATATTTATATTTATATATAATACAAATTATATATCAATATATATATACACTCACCGGCCACTTTATTAGGTACCCCATGCTAGTAACGGGTTGGACCCCCTTTTGCCTTCAGAACTGCCTCAATTCTTCGTGGCATAGATTCAACAAGGTGCTGGAAGCATTCCTCAGGGAGTTTGGTCCATATTGACATGATGGCATCACACAGTTGCCGCAGATTTGTCGGCTGCACATCCATGATGCGAATCTCCCGTTCCACCACATCCCAAAGATGCTCTATTGGGTTGAGATCTGGTGACTGTGGAGGCCATTTTAGTACAGTGAACTCATTGTCATGTTCAAGAAACCAATTTGAAATGATTAGAGCTTTGTGACATGGTGGAAGTAGCCATCAGAGGATGGGTACATGGTGGCCATAAAGGGATGGACATGGTCAGAAACAATGCTCAGGTAGGCCGTGGCATTTAAACGATGCCCAATTGGCACTAAGGGGCCTAAAGTGTGCCAGGAAAACATCCCCCACACCATTACACCACCACCACCAGCCTGCACAGTGGTAACAAGGCATGATGGTTCCATGTTCTCATTCTGTTTACGCCAAATTCTGACTCTAACATCTGAATGTCTCAACAGAAATCGAGACTCATCAGACCAGGCAACATTTTTCCAGTCTTCAACTGTTCAATTTTGGTGAGCTCTTGCAAATTGTAGCCTCTTTTTCCTATTTGTAGTGGAGATGAGTGGTACCCGGTGGAGTCTTCTGCTGTTGTAGCCCATCCGCCTCAAGGTTGTGCGTGCTGTGGCTTCACAAATGCTTTGCTGCATACCTCGGTTGTAACGAGTGGTTATTTCAGTCACTGTTGCCCTTCTATCAGCTCGAACCAGTCTGGCCATTCTCCTCTGACCTCTGGCATCAACAAGGCATTTCCGCCCACAGAACTGCCGCTCACTGGATGTTTTTTCTTTTTCGGACCATTCTCTGTAAACCCTAGAGATGGTTGTGCGTGAAAATCCCAGTAGATTAGCAGTTTCTGAAATACTCAGACCAGCCCTTCTGGCACCAACAATCATGCCACGTTCAAAGTCACTCAAATCACCTTTCTTCCCCATACTGATGCTCGGTTTGAACTGCAGGAGATTGTCTTGACCATGTCTACATGCCTAAATGCACTGAGTTGCCGCCATGTGATTGGCTGCTTAGAAATTAAGTGTTAACGAGCAGTTGGACAGGTGTACCTAATAAAGTGGCCGGTGAGTGTATATACACATGCACATATTATTTCTTAAATATATACATGCATGTGTGTGTATTTATATATACACAAAATAATTATACACATTAGACACACACAGCACTAGTTTGGAGGTTTCTGGGAGAAATAATAGTACTAATAAAATAATACTCTTCTTGCAAACTCTGTATATACAGCACAGATAGCACAGAGCTGAAGGAACGTCTTACACCTACACACACACACACACAAACGTGTGTAATCTGACCATTAGGGGCTTGTGTGTGAATATAAATGAGACGGGGGCTGATCGGAGGTTCAGTGTCCACTGGGATATGATCGTGTGTGAGTATATACTGGAATGTGGTTGTCCCTGTAGTAGCATTCGTGTCACAAAATGAGAATAGGACACAATAGCACCCAGACTGCTTAAAGAAGCCATTAACAAGCCTCCAGTCCCTCTGCCCATCACACGCTCTCATTAAAACAGAGCACACACACACACACACACTCATGTTTTATTCAAAGCCTCGCGCACAGCAATCCACACACTGTGCTCAATCCACAGGGAGTGGCCGAACCTAGTGCAACACAAAAGGAAATCGAGCTTATGTGCATTATTACTACTATTGGCACAATTTGATTTATTTTTCTCCGGTTTACCCTTCTGAACTGCTTGTTTAACTAGATTTGTGCATTATCTAACTAGATTTGTGCATTATCTTGAAAATGTCAATGGTGTTTGCCTGTGTAAAACTCAATGCTACTCTACACAGAAATGGTATAAAAGTGGTCACTGCGTAACAACAGCACACACATATTAATATGTACAATTTAGCTACTAATATGCACCCTTTAGGGATAAATAAGGTACAAAGGAAGGGTACCATCCCTAGTGACAGCTTTTGTACCTGTAGCGTGTTCTGGCTAAGTATGAGAAACTGGACAGTAGCATGTATGCTAAATGCATGCTAAATTGGCCACTAATAACTCCACTAACAATAAAAACTTATTATAATTTGTTAAATTGTTTACTTTTGACAATTTGGATTTGTTTCATTTTATGTTGCCCTATAGATTTTACCTATTTTTCCCATTTTCCTATTTCTGACGTCACAAACGACCTTGTAACCAATCAGATCAACGTGTGATCGTCAACCAGTGGATCTCTGAGCTGAGTGAGTGAGTGGAGGCGGGGCTCATTTGCATATTTATAGAACCACGCATACTAAATGAGGGTATAGAGTTACATTCATATATTTTAAGGCATTGAGAATTTTTTTTTCAAAGAAAAAAAACTTTGAAATATGCCATTTTAGTGATCAAAGATTTGTTTTAAGGGATAATATTATTGACTACAGGGGGGCTTTAAAATGTATTATCTGGTCCATGAGTTCCTGAGATCTCCTTAAAATCATTGAAATCAAAAATTTCATTATTTCCTGAACTGACTGAAATGAAAATCCAGACAATTTCTGGACAAATGGATATTTACAACAAAAGGTACAGCCATAGTTTGGTCCACATTAGATAAGACTCATCTCTAGTGTTCACAGTCAACCCTGTGACTGATATTGATTGACTTCAACCTACTTCGCTGGCGTCTCACGGGGAAAAGCAGGAAAAGTGAACCGTGGCAAACTCCTCTTAATCATCACCTCTGAGCTTTAACTCCAGCAAAACTAGTCACTAATAAAACTACACCCCACATAAGCTGCCTCTGACAGCAACGCTAGCACCTTCACTCACGAACGGGTGTCGAAAGAAGAACAAAACAATCCTCACACACCCGGAGCAAACCAAAGAAGTTGCGAGACGAGCACTAAAGGTGCTTTGATACCGACACTAAAGGAGACGTGGAAGCTGACAGGAGCGGTTTGATCAGAAACACCCATGGAGAGTTTCTCAGAAGATAAAACAACAAAACACAGACAAAAGAGAGACAAACAAACTACTTCAGCCTGGAGTTTGATCTGTGACAACTTGCCGTCATAAACCGACTGAGAAAAAACAACAACATGACGTTACGGAGATGAAGCAAAAGTAACAAAGCCGAGATGATAATAGACCCAAACTGAGTCTGGAAGAACCAAGAGGTTTACAAAACCAGCGTTTCGTTAGCAATCACAATCATCTCTGATGAGTTAACAACAAAATAATATAGTTATCACACTCAAACATTCATTTTGCCTCTTGATCATGACCTAAAGTAAAACACTTTTTGAACATTTCATCACAACTTAATTTCATTGTGTTCATTTACTTATTAATGTACAGGTGAAACTCGAAAAATTCGAATAGCGTGCAAAAGTTAATTTATCTCAGTAATTCAACTTAAAAGGTGAAACTAAAATATTACTCATTACATGCAAAGTGAGATATTTCAAGCCTTTATTTGTTATAATTTTGATGATTACGGCTTACAGCTTATGAAAACCTTTTCACAATATTCTAATTTTGAATTTGGGGTTTTCATAAGCTGTAATCCATAATCATCAAAATTATAACAAATAAAGGCTTGAAATATCTCACTTTGCATGTAATGAGTCTATATAATATATTAGTTTCACCTTTTAAGTTGAATTACTGAAATAAATGAACTTTTGCACCATATTCTAATTTTTCGAGTTTCACCTGTACATATATATATATATATTTTAATCTAAATAAAATTCAAATATTAGATGGAAAAACTTAAACTTAAAAAAACTAATATTAGAAAATAGAAATATTAAAGATAACATAAATACTAAAACTTAAACTAATATTCAAATGAAAACTAAAAAATTTAAAAAATAAAAGCTAATTTGCTTTATTTGCAAGATTTACAAAGTACTTTAGACCAAAGCACTTTTTTATTGCAACATGATAGTTATAATCTATAAACATGTTACATGCTTCATTCAGCACTCAAAATTTTAAAAAAAATGGATGAGATGTAGTTCCCAGCATGCTTTGCAAGGGACTGTAAATTTGAGGATTAATTTTAGCGTAATTTTAAAGTAATTTTAGCATTTGATGCTCAGTTATGTTGGGCATTTGGAAGATTTTCTGTAATAATTTTGAGGTTATCATTGTGCAGAAGAGTAAACCTCTGTAAATTAATCAAAAAATTAAGTTGGACTAGCATAAGAAAATTTAGTTTGACAACAAATGTAATAAAGTTAAATCTAGTAGAGTAAATTAATTTGACCTAAACCAACAAAATTGTGCTGACCCAACAAAATGATTTATTCTGAATGAACTACATTAAATTGAGTGTAAGAATTGTCTTCAATTAAATGAATTAAGGGTAATGAATTACTTTTTTAAGTGTACTAGGGATGTTGCAGAGAGTGAGTGGAGGCAGGGCTCATTTGCATTTATCACAGGTTCGCGTTTAAAGTCTGTTTAGAGAGAACGGTGTCGTCTTATAGCGGCCCCTAATTTAATAACAAATGATCATTTCGACGGAAGTGAATCAATCAAAACTAACTTTAGCTGGAAAATAACATTATTCAAGAACTGCTATAAAACCAAACCAATCTCTGTTACCTTAAATTATATGTTTATCTCTGTAAAGCTGTACATGTAAATCTACATTGTTAAAAGCGCTATTTAAATGAAGATGACTTGACTTGACTACATTTCAAGTGAGAGCATGGTTACATCGTTTCAGCGGTTTCAGACTATTTTTGCAATGTTTCATGGTGTGTGTGTGTGTGTGTGTGAAACGTTGAGGTACCATCGTAGAGTAGTTTTGTGTGCGCGTGAACGTCATGGCAACGTACAACACAAAGTACCTCACGCGGGAAACTCTTAAAGGATTAGTTCACTTTTAAAAAAACTTTTGCTGATAATTTACTCACCCCCATGTCATCCAAGTTGTCCATGTCTTTCTTTCTTCAGTCGAAAAGAAATTAAGGTTTTTGATGAAAACATTCCAGGATTTTTCTCCATATAATGCACTTTGCTGGGCACCAAACGGTCCAAGGTCCAAAAGACAGTTTCAGTGCAACCTGCAAACTGTTCAAAGGGCTTTAAACGACACCAGACGATGAATAAGGGTCTTATCAAGCAAAACGATCGCTCATTTCAAAAAGAAATAACAACGTTTAAGTTTTATAAGCTCACATGCCCGCCTTGCTCTGCTTGTGTGACTCTCCTGTTCGAACTCGTTCATCAAAATGAACAAATCTTTTTTCGAGTCATTTGATTCATTTAACGACCGAAATGAACGAATTGACTCGGAAAAAGATTTGTTCATTTTGATGAACGAGTTCGAACAGGAGAGTTACACAGAACAGAGCAAGGCGGGCATGTGAGCTTATAAAACTTAAACGTTGTTATTTTGTTTTTAAATGAGCGATCGTTTCGCTTGATAAGACCCTTATTCATCGTCTGGTGTCATTTAAAGGGGCATTATGCAGAAATCCCGTTTTTGTCAAACAGCGACCCCTAGAGTTACTGTGGAGTACTTGAATTTAACGTTACTGTCGTAAATACCACTCACTCAGAGCGTGACATGGCCTGTTACATAGTATACAATAGTACATTGTGTTTAATTTGTCGTTTAATGAGATATAATATATGTTGTTAGTGGTGAGAATTTTCACGTGATTAAATACATAGATCCGACAATTTTAATGGTCCAGAGGCAGAACTTTTGCCAAGTGTGTCAGAGGTTTTGGGTTCTAATCGGTACTAGTAGTATAGTTTATTTTCCTCATCAAAACCGATTGTTTATTAGTGGTTGTATTTCAAGCAGGGACATGTTTTTTGTGCATTAGGTTTTGTGATTTTACCATAACAAAATATAGAGAGTCTCTCAGTCCCCGCAACGGATTCAGGCGCGCGTCACAACAGAACACTGTAACTTATCTGCACCACTGATCGCAGAGGCAACGAGCACTTTGGTCACTTGATTTCAAAAATAACACATTTCAGATCGCCTCTTATTTAACAAACGAACGAAATGAATGCTCTACTAGAGTTACCTGGAGATGTTTTATTTGTTTGTAATGGTAACGTTACATCCGTGCCGCGAGAAGTTTCAATGGGGACATAACACACCCGCAAATTATGCCTATGCTCGTGTCCGACTCCTCGCTCGGTCAGTCTGCCGTTTCCTCTTTCTCTGTTCCTCCGACAATGCTTTCCTAGCTTTCTGCATCTTATATGCCGGCTCAGCCATGACGATAGTGTGACAAACTCCATCCATCTATACCTTGTTCCTGTGTGTATGTGTGCAGTTGCCGTAAAGGAATATGTTACATCGCGAGAGCTGATATCACGCGATACTTCCTGACGCGGCCCGCCGCACCGAAGTTGCAAGTGGGATTTTTTCGCTCACAGGCACCAGGGGGGGTCGAGACGCCCACCATTCAACCCGAAAGAAGTTATATAACCATTTCAATAACTCTGAAGCTGTTCAGTTAAGCTAAAAAAGCTGCATAGTGTCCCTTTAAAACCATTTGAACAGTTTGCAGGTTGCACTGAAACTGTCTTTTGGACCTTGAACCGTTTGGCTACCATTGAAGTCCATTATATGGAGAAAAATCCTGGAATGTTTTCATCAAAAACCTTAATTTCGTTTCGACTGAAGAAAGAAAGACATGGACATCTTGGATGACATGGGGGTGAGTAAATTATCAGCAAAAGTTTTTTTAAAAGTGAACTAATCCTTTAACGTAACGTGTAAATGCGCGTAACTAGCGTAAAACAAGCAAGCTAGTGCGCATAGGCCAAGAAGTGTTGTCGAAATAACACATTAGTATGCAATTTTTCCAAAAACACATCTTGCACAAAATAAAAAAAATCAAGGACCTGTATCTAAGTATGTTTATTTTCAAAAACTTTCCAGCCTTTTATTTTTCAGATTCACAAACTTTCAAGGATTTCAAAGGACCCGTGTGAACCCTGTGTTACACATTCGTGACGTGATGCAGTACCGGGTACACGTGGTCCTTTCAGTGGGTTTGATAGTGCCATGCCGATCTCCGTCATGCCGTAGCGCTCCAGCAGAACATGACCTGTGATCTCGGCCCAGCGCTCCAGAACCGGCTGAGGAAGAGCAGCAGAACCAGACACCATCAACCTGAGACACAGAGAGAGAACACGCCATCGTCTCCAGTGGGAAATTATGCACTTGTTTTTCTCTTGTTTAAGCATTTGACTCTGAGGTAAAGTACATAAATACACTAAAGTACACTAAATAAAGGTTTGAAGGCTCTTCTTTGATGTAGCTTTACTGAGGAATGAAAGAGAACTTGCGAAGAGATGCTCTCGCTGTTTGGATCTGAAGTCAGAGGCTGCGAGTCTAGATACATAAATGTGGTTTGTTTTAAAAAAGACAGAGAGAGAAAGATCTGAAAATCTAAATCTTCTCTGTGTTGTCTGAACAAAATACACATATAAGGGCGACAGAGCGTTTCCCCATGTCGGACCCAAACTTTGGGATGATCTTTATCTTTTTCTTCCTCTTTCTATAAGGTCAGTAAAGTCACTAATGAAATTTAAGGCCATGTTAAAAGCACATCTGCTAAAAAAACATGTCTATGTTTTTTGGGTTCATTGGGTCTCATTCATGAAACATTCATATGAGTAAATATGCGAGTGATTTGCGCGTAAAGAGACCTTCCCGAAAACTCTTCTCCTGATTCACAAATACTTCGTAAACGTCAGATGTGAGAGTGAAATGTGTGTACATAGCGTACATAGTGGCGTATCGGGTCCTAAAGAAAGAAAGCTTGGCTGCATATTACAGATGCAGTTAATGGAGTTTCATCTGTTAATCAAACAGTCCCAGAAGTAAAAAGAAAAACCGTATGCAATTACTATATATATTGTTTTTTCAAAATGCTGTGCAAATATGTACCCGATTAAGGTGAATTAAAATGCAGCCTTAGTTATTAATGAGCAAAACGTTCGGGTGTTTCACTCACTATTTACGCGTGGCTGGGAGCAGGTGTAGATTTCTTGTGTACCAAGTCACATTTGGAAAATACAAACATTTTAATGAATCCGAAAATTTACGCCAGAACCACTTTACACATGATTTACACAAAAATTCGTTCTGCTCGTGTTTCATCAATGAGACCCAATCTTTCTATGTACTCCTCTTATTTTTGTGTTTTATTAGTGATTGTGAAGTACCTTGGGCAAAAGTCTACGACTAATCAGTGATGCGCTCACACACACACACACACACACGCGCGTACACCAAACACGAAAACACTTACACACTGAATTCTAAATTCTTCACAGAATTTTGAAATGTTCATAAACCAGTGTTTCCCCTACCATTGCTTTAGGGGGGCGGCCCGCCCCCCCCAAAACGACCCCCTGCCCCCCCTAAAATGCTGACGAAATCCAGTCATAAGAAAGGAATTTACGCGGAATTTGTAAATCTTTTGAGGAATAAATAGAAAGCAGTTCAGTACACTTGAAATCAAATCGCGATGTAGACAAGTGTGTGTGGATATTAAACCAGAAAGACAATTTAAATACGAATCCTGCTTGTTCTGTGTGAATGAATGGTGCAGCCGACGCGCAGTTTCATTTAACACACACGCACACACACACACTGAAGCACGTGTGACGCTTGCGCTGTTTTTTGGCCTATATGAAGACGCAAATGCATGAACTTCCTCTCCAGGCTCTAGATCCACTCCTAAAGTCACTTCGTGATCATTTCACCACTTCATTTGAGAAAAACTATCATCATGACAAACACACAGAAACTCAAAAGGTCTTCACGGCAACTCGTAAAAATAAAAGTTCGGTTTAACTTGACAGAAATATATTACCATTGTACAGTAGATTTTAGATATGTCCCAATGTAATAATACACTAACACTAATCCAAATAAATTATCATCAAAACTGAATTTAAGGAATAATCCATGCTTTAATTTTAACAGTAAAGCTCATTGTGCACAGGCCCGGTTCTAGAACCAAATCACTGAGGGTGCTTCTGAAAATAGTGAGGGTGCTCAAAATAGGGCCGAGCGATACTGTCTACGACAATATTGTAATTGCTGTTATGTTAAAGGGATTGTTCACCCACAAATGAAAATTCTGTCATAATTGACTCACCCTCAAGTTGTTTCAAACCTGTATGAATTTCTTTTTTCTGTTGAACACAAAAGATTATATTTTGAAGAATGTCTGTAACCAAACAGTTGATGAGCCCCATTGATTTCCATAGTATTTTCTTTTTCCTACTATGGGAGTCAATGGGTGCTTGGGCCTGTCTGGTTACCCATATTCCTCAAAATATCTTCTTTTGTGTTCAGCAGAAGAAAGAAATTCATACAGGTTTGGAACAACATGAGAGTGAGTAAATTATGACAGAAGTTTCATTTTTGGGTGAACTATCCCTTTAAACGATATGCGAACTGCATGAACGAGTTTTTGTGCTTTACATTTATATCATATGATATAGTTAAAAAATGTTACACACAGAGTGCTTTTTCCCCAAATATCAGCAGTATTGCAAGTATTGAAACTGATTTTATTATGCAGTTGAATAAAGAAGTTAATATAAGTAACTTACATTATTGACATTTAGTCTCTGACGACAACGAATCAGTCCTTTTAAACGAAACAGCTGATTTAAAGATTAAATGACTCACTCGTTAAGACAGTCAAATGCTAGGTCACTCGGCGGCGTCGGCGACATCGTCCGCGGCACTTGCTAGGATTTATCACCGGTGTTTGAATGGGTGTCATTCGGTGAGAGTGAGGTTGTAGGGCGGGGTTCGCTGCTGTCATCGGCAGGCGGTGTCATTTCGTCTTGTTGTGATGTAGAGGTTTGAGCTTTCTTGAGCCAATTTCATATGTCCATGATTAAAAATGGACGATTCATATTTTTAGGCTACCTAAAGGCAGCCCCGTCTCAGAAAGTCAGCTAACGAATTTCCTGAGAGGGACGCACACACGCAAGCAAAGTGGGCAATTAAAGAGACAGCTTCACCTATGCGAATCACGATCGCGAAAGGAAACAACCAATCCAATGCATTAAACATGAAAGCATAATGAAATGATTTCTGATTTGAAAAATCGCGTTAATGGATTTATGTGTATTAGGCTATATGTATGAGTGTGAAATTTGTCTGTGTTTCTTTTGTCGGCAAAATCTCGTTTACATGTGTGCTAATAAAAATTTTATCTGAGGGTGCTTTCACTTTTGTTTGAGGGTGCTTAGCACCCTCAAGCACCCCCGTAGAACCGGGCCTGATTGTGCAGCAAGTTATTTGACAAAAAGTTTATTTAATTTCATATGATTAAAATTGATGATAAATGATAAAATTTGTGTTTTATGTCTTCATTTTATTACCAGAAAAAACACAACACAGAGTTAGTGAAATTTATTTTCATATTTTTTTTTTTAAATGTTGTATAAGTTTAATGATTCATAATACATTATTTCAATTAATTAGACACACTTTTTGATTGCTAAAAAAATTACACCATGTATCCGTAACACGCCCGGTCCGCAACAATAGCAGTTTCACAAACCACCCCCCACCCCCCCCCCCCCCCCTCCCTCCTCTGAAAAAAAATCCTGGGGGAAACACTGATAAACTGTTCTAAATTTTAATGATGTACAGTCATGCCATTAACGCAATTTTGAATTGAATTGAATTGAATTGAATTGAGAGAGAGAGAGAGAGAGAGAGAGAGAGAGAGAGAGAGAGAGAGAGAGAGAGAGAGAGAGAGAGAGAGAGAGAGAGAGAGAGAGAGAGAGAGAGAGAGAGAGAGAGAGAGGATGGTACCGTATTCTCTCTTTGCACACAGCCCTGATGAAGTCTTGGACTTGTGGTTGAGTAAAATGTTGGTCGTAATATTCAATGAGTTTAGAGTAGATGGTGGGAACTGCCATGAACACGTTCACCATAGGAGATTTCGAACTGATCAACTGCTCCCAAACCTGCAACACAGCAAAACAACAACACAATTAGCATTTATTAACCAAATGTGTAACTAAACAGTTCAATGTAAATATATCAGAAAATAAATCAAATAATCATTTAAGTGTGTACTATTAGGCATCAACTGATATCAAAATGTCAGCTAATTCATTAACCAATAATTATTTATATGCTTTATTAATGTAAGGTTAGGCTGGTTAGCATCGGTAGTTAGCCCTGCTGGCAGATAACCACCATCTGGGTGCAAAAAGCATCTTTCTATGTTTTGGAAGGCTTAGACTGACAGTGACAGATATTTATTTTTAAATCAGAAACCGAGACAGATATAAATAAGTGTAGGGATGCATCGATATAAACATTTTGGCCGATAATTCTTAATATCTGAAAGCCGATAACCGATATATTGGCTGATAAATCTAAATCCAAATTTGTATATAAAATTTTTGAGTCTGATAAAAAACTCTCACCATTAAAATCCACGTCCCAAACACATAATTATAATGTTCTCATGATAATTGTATGTAGCCGATATGACAGACTTGCGCTGCACATGTTGCACTGAACTGTGTTTTTCTTTTTTTGAAGTGATTCCAATCATATTTTAAGCACTTTAAAACCATCATGTTGAACAGTGCGCATCTGAAGTGTCTCAGCTGAAGGAAATAATACATTATTTATCGGCTTCAATATATTAGCCAAATTTTCTTATCAGGCCGATAACGCTAACATTAAAAATGAACATAAATCAGCCGATACCGATATTATGGTGGCCGATATATAGTGCACTCAGTATTCAGGCTCTCAAATTATATTAAAATTTGGTTTTAGATTTATCGGCCAATATATCGGTTATCGGCTTTCAGATATAAAGAATTATCGGTTATCGGCCAAAATGTTCATAACGGTGCATCCTTAATTTGTATTATTGTGAATTCTTTTGGCCATGATAATTGTGTAGTCAATATTAATGCTAAATTTTAATCTAAATGATCAGCAAATTTTTTTTGTTAAGCTATACAGTACATTCTCATTTGAAAATGAATGAATATTATAACCGATTAACTGGATAAATATCGGTATTTTTACTGTCGGTCAAACCGATTAGCAAAAAAATAAAACATTGTCTCCAGAACTGAGAAGAGATTGCAGGATGTTGAAAAAAAAAAAGCCTTGCATAAAGTTTGAACTGGATAGAAATCAGCCTTGATAGTATCAGCTTCCTTCCAGTATTGGACTAATCAGACGTTTACTGTTAATTACAGGGGGGAAAACACTACAGATACCGATTAAGTCACTGATCGTGTGCTATTTGTCTTCGTGACTCTAGAAGCTTGGGGGGGGGGAGGTTGTCGACTGGAGGAATGTTGTTAAAAAAGGAAAAAGCGAGTATAGATTTGTAAAGGTCAGTGTGATTCACAGCAGAAGAGAAACCGTTGAGATTCCCTGTAGAGTTACTATTGAGGTCAGAGTGAAGACTGTGCAGGACACACTGGGCTTTTACTGCCTTTCTCTGCGTTTGATGAATGTGTGGCGTTAAGCATAGTGAAGGATGGCACACCCGATCCCAACCACACACACACACACGTTTACTTACCTATCTAATTGGGGACATTCCATAGGAGTAATGGTTTTTATACTGTACAAACTGTATATTTTATTCCCTTACACTAACCCAGCGTTTCTCAAAGTGTGGGGCGCGCCCCACTGGTGGGGAATGGAAACATGACAAGTGGGGTGCGACAAACGGGAGAAAATGTGGTATTTTTTGTGCCCATCTCTATTCATTCCTTTATTTATTGAGCATAAACTCAAAACAAAACAACGATACATTTAAATGTAAGCCTTACACACGTAGATTTTCGAGGCGCCCGTTATTTAGATCGTATCCCTTTATGGTTTCCATGGTGACGCGTCATTGCAGTCACACCGCAGCCACAATAGCGCTGAATGACTGATTATCTGCTTTTATTTCACAAATGTGTTGGCTATACCAGGAAATATCTGATATTCTGATTTTCAAATATGGGCAAGTGTATGTGTTTTGTTGTTTAAACACCTTAGTTGAGCAATACGCGATGAGCGTTAGTTTATGCCGCATTTTAGAGAATCGAATCATTGGATTTAACAAACATCAATTCATCCACTTCTCCCGAAATACATGAGAGTAAGTGGCCGGTGAACTGGGATAGGAATATAGAGTTAACTTTAAAGTTTCTTACACGATGTGTTGTGTATGATATGAATATACGTGTCGCATTGTCGTCTAATTATAGCTACTAATTATTATTATTGCCGCTTCCATAGACATAAGTGTGTATTTGACAAACTCTAAATGTAGCCTATTGGGTTTTTTTTTGTACTTATGTGACTTTAAATGTCTAAAACCTAAAATAAACATTATGTGGTTGAAAACACTGAATAGTTGTGATGACAAGCGGTGAGCGCTCTCCGTCTCTGGCTCAGACAATATGTGTAGCCTACTACAAAACAGGCTCATTGCAAACACTAAATTAGTTAATCACTTAATATTGAACTTTCAAAGTGCACCAGATTTATGAATTTATCTTTAAAATTTACTAACTTTTCTTCTGGGGGGAGGAGCATACCCCAGGACCCCCCTAGGGGTGCCGAGGTCCACACACAAAATACTGTTAACTTATATGATAGTCTTCGAAAAATACAAAATACAATTATTATTATAAAAATACCTAAAATACGTTATTAGGATCTTACCACGTCCGCCTCGTTTTGAGCCAGGAAAACCTTGAGATTATTATTATTCTATAAAAAAATTTATTTTATACATTTTTTATAAAAATGGTCTTTTTGCATGCAGTTTGCGAAGTGATAAAATAAAGCAAGCACAACTGGCCAACACTTTTATTTTCTCTGTGATGTTATCAGAGGCAAAATACAAACACAGTTGCATTATTATTTTTATCTACATGTCATGTTTATGTTTTTAAAATGTCATGTTAATAAAAAACATTTTAACTTAAAGCCTAGTTTGTTAACATTTTGTTGGGGCGATTGCATGGGGACAGGTGGGGCACGGAACCCTCCCCTACCTTCAAAGTGGGGAATGGCAGAAAAAGTTTTAGAAACACTGCACTAACCTGACCCTACCCATCACACACACACACACACACACACACACACACACACACGTTTACTTACCTATCTAATTGGGGACATTCCATAGGCGTAATGGTTTTTATACTGTACAAACTGTATATTTTATTCCCTTACACTAACCCTACCCATCTCACACACACACACACACACACACACACACACACACACACACACACACACACACACACACACACACACACACACACACACACACACACACACATGTTGTGTTTTCATGTTTTATGGGGACTTTCCATAGACATAATGATTTTTATACTGTACAGACTGTATATTCTATTCCCTTACACTAACCCTATCCCTAAACCTACCCATCACAGGAAACATTCTGCATTTTTACATTTTCAAACAACATCACTTAGTATGATTTATAAGCTGATTTCCTCATGGGGACCAAAAAATGTCCCCACACGAACAAGGATTTCGGATATTGCCATCCTTGTGGGGACATTTTGTCCCCATAACGTAGGGTTTACCAGGCCACACACACTCATCCCAGTCTGTCAGACGGAAACAGATGCACAACTGCCCATATAAACACACTTCTTCTCACACAAATCAATTACGCAGCTTCTAACTTTACTCACTAACTCTCTGTTTTCAATCACACACTTTCATTGTGTGACATGCAAGCGCACGGGAATGAAAGGAGGTACGATGAATGATCAAACATAAATGTGTACGATTCACACATAAAAGATACAATATATAACAATTCGTTCTTTTTCATCTCACGCACACACACACACACACACACACACACACACACACGCCTGGCTGCACCTTTAGAACACAGTGGGAGAAACGCGTGAATTAATTGAAGGTGAACGACAGATTCTCCTTGGCTCGGCCCCCCCTGGGAGACACATCTCTCTCTCTCTTTCTCTCTCTCTCTCCATTTCATTATTTCTTGCTTCAGTACCTCCATGCTCTTATCATTCCTGCTGTCTCGCACTCTCTCCATCAACCCCCTCACACACACACACACACACACACACACACACACACACACACACACACACACACACACACACAGAGTGACACTTCTTTTATCATCAAAAACCCATCTCTCATCACCACTCCTCCTCCTCTCCACTCTGGTACCCAAGTTGCTCTGGTTTCTCTTTTTCATTACATTAGCCCCCAACAAAGAACTGAATGCATCTGTGTGTATGTCCATTTTGCATATTTAGTATTATATACAATGTATGTGCGTAAACATCAAAATAAAATAAAATCTGGCACGCTTTGCCTGGAGACGTTCTTGCCAATAATCTATCAAATTAATTTTGATTTATCAAACTGTCTTGAAGACTTCAGCCAATTAATTTGTTGGACTACAGCAAAATATCCAACGTTCATGACACAAAATGAAACATTAAATATAGCAGCAAGCAGCTAAAAAATGGGCAAAGTACAATAGATGCAAAATGAGGAGCTAAACAAGCATGATATAACATGTCAAAGGACAGATTTTAAGACTTGTGTTAAAAAAATGACTGTAAGGATTTACTAAAGACGCGCTGTGAAAAATTGCGTCTGAGATTATTGCATATGCATTTGCAGGAGTTTTCCTTTTAGACGCAGTATTTATGGGAGGAGAGTGTTTAAATGGATTATGCAATATACTAAGGTTTGTGCTAGTCAGTTTACTGGTATTTGCGCCATTATTTAACGCCCAAAAAAGCATTAAACCAGATGCTAATTTGCGCTGCTCTTGGTAGATTGTGTTGGTTATGGAAATGATCCGCATGTGTGTTCATTAATGTGTGTGTCGTCAGTAGATCATGCGCAGAACTTTACACTCTTATCTGCACTTTATGGTAACACTCTTATCTGCACTTTTATGGGATTGCGCTCTTGTGCTAATTTACCCTGTTTAGTAATTCTGGCCCCAAGTTTCAGTGCAACAGGCATTAGCATTGCCAAGATATTGCATGAACTTTGACTATGATGAGTTGTATGAAAACGGTTTGAGATTTAAAGTTCCCTTGTAATCAACCATTTTATCCCTTAAAACTCATCTTTGATCACAGAAATTATATATTTAAATGTTTTTTTCCTTGGAAAAAAATCTTTCATGCCTTAAAATATCTTGAATGTAACTCGACACCCTTGTCTCATTTAGTATACGGGGTTCTATGAATATGCAAATGAGCCCCGCCTCCACTCACTCACTCAGCTCAGAGATCCACTGGTTGACGATCACACGTTGATCTGATTGGTTACAAGGTCGTTTGTGACGTCAGAAACACCAGCGATTTCAAACCGTGTTTTTGAGACTGTCTTTGGTTCACTGCAGTTTTAAGGAGAAAATACTCAGCAATGCTGTCGACTTATGAACTTACACATGGTGTGTCTTAAAGCGTATTAAAAACACCATATACACACATAAACAAGATTAAAAGCTGGATTTTCACCACAGGGGGACTTTAAGAAAATGTTAATATTTGAGGCAAAACTACTGAAGAGTTATAAGCAAAGATAGGTGTTCTGGAACTCCTCAGGTACTCTGCCTATATTGAGGACTCTGTATCTCTGAATCTCCATGAGGACGAGGAAGTATCAGCAAATAATTAATTGATTTCTAGCCCTTGCATTAGCTTTACTACTAGATATATTTATGGAGATGAGAAATAAAAAGCCGCCCCGTACAGCTATGATCAGCTGTTCGGCCGAGCTTTCGATGTTGTTACGGAAAAGCAGAAGCTGATCGGTTGGTTTCTGTCACATGACCTGTTGAGATGTTTTCATCTCGCCGCGTCGCTTCTATGCTTAGTATAGTATATATCTATACTCATACTTACTTACAGTATACCCGTCATTAGACTTCATGAATGAGAGAAGACTAAGCTTTTGTCAGAACAGCGACGGAGGTTATGGCTGGCGAGGATAAACAGGGGTTGGATAAATATTTTTTGCTTTTAAATGGTGTGTGTGTGTGTGTGAGAGAGAGAGATTTTGGTTGGGTGACAGTTGTAGTTTACAGTTTGACAAAAGCACAATGTTGTGTTTTATTGCGAGTGTACACAAATTAAATATAGGTTAGCACTTTGCAGTTTGAATGATGTCCTGTATGAACAAAATGACGAGATATTAAAAACATACAAAAACAACATTGTTTCCACTGTTCGATCGCGCCCGCGCCTCTCTCTCACTCACTCCAGCATTGCAATCTCAGATTATGTCCCTAAAGAACCCGCGTATAAAGTAGTTCCGCATTACATTCATTAATTTGCACGCAAGTTTTATTTATTTTTATACCGTGTATATTCATGCACCGGACTGTGACGCCCGTACCATTTCGGTTCAATACGAATACATGTGCCGTTCCACCCCTATTCTACACTGTACAAATAAGTACATGCATATTACAGAAAGCCCCGATGACTGTTTTAAAGGGAACAGGAATTAAGTTGTGCAGGCTATGGCTTTTAAATAGACAGATAGTCTAGCATCACGCTACATAACGTTACCTTCGCCATTGATTGTACTTGAGCAAACGTCACCAACCCAACCCTCGGCAAACTGATTGTACGCCTCCAGTGATTTCCAGGCTCGCATGTGTGTAAAAACTCCTAGCCAATACCAGATAATGGTACACATGATAGTACTGTATCTGAGGCAAAAGCTGCATAATCATTGCTCAGTGCTTCCTTCGTTAGCGCATACGGATCCACACCATTTATGACTGAAATTTTCACATTGTACCTCTCTCTGTCTTGTGTTAATAGAGTCTCTTTATAATCTCTGTCACTTTGTCTCTTCATGATTTTCGTAACAGAAAAAAATATTCTAAATTTGCTTGTAAAACTTTGTAAACACAGCAGCTTATGCCATCAAAGATGGCGTCTCCGCTTGCCGCGCGGTAGTTTTACGAGTAGCCTCCATGAGCACAGTATCGGACCGACACCCGAGCACTGCTATCATCAGTATTGGTGTATCCCTATTTACGTCATTATTAGTCCATCAGAAAAGTAGTTCTAGGCTTATTCTTGGCTGGATAACTTTTAGCAGGTTTAAAAAGCCCTTTTAAAATTAAATATGAGCACAGTTTTGGATTAAATAAAAGTACAGTCAAGTCAAATAAAACGTTTTATCTCCTGTATAGTTTGGTCACACTACAATAAGACACCATTAACATTACTTAATGCGTTATCTAACATCAACACATTGAGTGAACAATATATTTTTACAACATGAATTAATGTTTGTGAATGTTATCTAATACAAACACTTGTTTGTTCACTTCATTCATTGTGCATTAAATAATGTCAACAGATACAACTTTTGATTTAAAAAATGTATTAAAATGTATAAAATGAAGGTTTCTGTTTGTGACCAGTTCAAGGTACGTGCTGCAATAATCATGCCTTGAATCTGTTGATGGTATGTCATACTTGTAACCGGTCTCAAAAATGTCCCTTTCTATCCGCAAAACTTCCCAGAAGTCATGGTTTAAGGGGTTATAAAAAAAAAAAATAGTTTTAACCGCAGAAAGGCATCAGTACATTACGTTTTTCAAGTTCAAATCCTCCCATGTTAATCTACTAACTCTCCTGACTGCTTTGTCGGACAAAATGGCGGATGGCGAAGTATGATTGGTCAGATCACCTGTCAATCAAGCTCCCTGCAAAGGGTCAATTGACATAGATGAGTCAATATTTTCTAAAATTGAAAACTACTTTTAAAATGATGTCTAACAGACTGAAAGCTACAAAACTAAAATTTTGATTTAATTGTGTCTCGGTTAACACTGTTTCTCTATAAAAGCATTTATCTGTATAACTCTTCATGCCTAATCACACACAAACACACTCTGAAATCCAATAATGAGCAACATACATGCAGAAAACACCCATCCCACACCATCACATGATGGATAACCTTTTACATCCCATCATTAATAACAGTAGAGCCTCTGACTGCAGGCTGTCTAATGCATTCATACCACAATAAATTCATCAACACGCATGTTTCGCTCCCACCAGATCTGAGATGAGCGCTCATCACTCAAACAACTCAAAGCCAAAGTAATGGTGGCTCAAATATTGATTTTTCTGCTTCATTAAAAATTACTGAACCGCATGTTGTAAATAATAAAACCCTTGTGGTGAAGAAAGCATTTGATCTCTCAAAGAAGGTGTTTGTTTTTTTAAGACAAGGTCATATCTGTGGAAAACAGAAGAATGTAACTTTCTTGTTGTCCTGAATGTCTTTTTCCCTGTTGTGTCCTCTCCAGACCTTTCTTGTCAATCAGATCCTTGACTCCCATTAAATCCTCCAGGACCTTAAAACCCTTTCGCTCGCTCGTTCGCTGCCGTAAACCCCCCTCCCTTTACAAAACACGGATCATTCCTCAATGTCACGGCATCCATTGATCTGCTTCTAAAGCCCTTACCGAGAGTTGGCGTGTCCAGATACAAAGCTACACTGGGCAATCCATCACAGAAACTCAGCGCTCACGGTGACAGTCCGGGGTGTCTCACACACACACGCACACACACACACACACACACACACACACACACACACACACACACACACACACACACACACACACACACACACACACACACACACACACACACACACACACACACACACACACACACACACACACACACACACACACACACACACACACGTTTACTTAGCTATCTAAATGGGGACATTCCATAGGCGTAATGGTTTTTATACTGTACAAACTCTGTATATTTTATTCCCTTACACTAACCGACCCCTAAACCTACCCATCTCACACACACACACACACACACACACACACACTAACCCGACCCCTAAACCTACCCATCACACACACACACACACACACACACACACACACACACACACACACTAACCCGACCCCTAAACCTACCCATCACACTCACACACACACACACACACACACACACACACACACACACACACACACACACACACACACACACACACACACACACACACACACACACACACACACACACACACACACACACACACACACACTAACCCAACCCCTAAACCTACTCATCACACACACACACACACACACACACACACACACTAACCCGACCCCTAAACCTACCCATCACACATACACACACACACTAACCCGACCCCTAAACCTACCCCTCACACACACACACACAAAAAAACTTTAATTACTTTAATTTTATACCAGATTTACAAATGAGGAAGTCCCTAAGGAGTTTTTTTGGAGATTTTGTCAGGTTTCGGTCCCTTCTGGGTACACATTTGTCCCCAAAATATAGCTAAGTAGGCGCACACACACACACACACGCACACACACACAGCCTGTCAGATCGAGTCCTGGTATTGACGCCTTTAGCTCTGGCACGCAACAACACAGCTACAATTAGTGCATCCCTGTGACAAGTCCCCGATAAGGGTGATCACCGGCCTCCTCTACACACACACACACACACACACACACACACACACACACACACACACACGACACACACACACACACACACACACACACACGACACACACAACTTCATCGTTCAGGACTCACGAGTCCCTCCCCAGGGGAGCAGGACAAAACACCTCGACTCACTGACGCTTGCAGCAGGACTTGGTCTAAAGTTACTCTGCTAGTGCACAACGGAACGCATAAAATGGCTTTGTTGAATAATTTGGGTTATTTACAACATAAAGGGGTCATGCATGACATGATTTTTTTATTATAATATGAATATGTTCCTTGATGTTCACTTACATCGTGTCCTAACCAGACGCGATGCGATAAGATTCCAGCGACAAATAATGTGTCTGTCCACACTAGACGCGACTGCGAGATGCCTCAATCAATCAAAACCCACAGCCAATCAGAACAACGTGTGGGCGGAGTCTAGCTGCAAGCGCACAGCACCAGCCAATCAGAACAGCGTGAGGGCGGAGTCTCACTGCAAGTGCACAGCACCAGCCAATCAGAACAGCGTGTGGGCGGAGTCTCGCTGCAAGCGCACAGCACCAGCCAATCAGAACAGCGTGTGGGCGGAGTCTCGCTGCAAGTGCACAGCACCAGCCAATCAGAACAGCGTGTGGGCGGAGTCTCGCTGCTAGTGCACAGCACCAGCCAATCAGAACAGTGTGTGGGCGGAGTCTATCTGCAAGTGCACAGCACCAGCCAATCAGAAAAGCGTGTGGGCGGAGTCTCCAAGTCAATGGAGACGGTTGGATTGTGTGTGTGTCGTCCCCCCTCCGGTGTGGGTGTGGCCTAAATGTGCTCCGTCTCCATTGACTTTGCATTGTGAGAAGCTGAATAAAGACGTTTCTGTCTTTTCACTGCAAAAAAAGTATTTTTGTCTTGTTTCCAGTCCAAATATAAAAAAATATTCTTAAATCATGATGGATTGACTAAAGTAGTAAAATGCCATTAGATATTTGATCTCGTTTTCTGGGTGGAAAAATCAAAATGCAGTGAGTTTTTGCTTAAAACAAGAAAAAATGATCTGCCAATGGGGTTAGAAAACAATCTAGTTTCCGTTTGAATTAAGATTTTTTTTATTAACCAATTGGTAGATAATTTTGCTTTATTTTTTAACTTCATTATTACATACAGTGACCCTAAAACTGTTAATTTAGTGTCTAAAAACCACTGAATGAGAAATCAAAACAAGTGCACTTT
>NW_026606907.1:1677500-1715000 GCF_029890125.1 Rhinichthys klamathensis goyatoka | reverse complement strand
GCTGAAAATCAAGTGTTTCATGTAGTTTATGTGTCTATGTGGTGTTTTTAATATGATTTAAGACAAACCATGTGCAAATTCACGAGTCAACAAGCTATTTAAAGGCATGAAGAAATTATTTTCCCAGAAAAAAAGTTTATATGTGTTATTTTGATTATGAAAGATGAGTTTTAAGGGGTAAAACGATTGACTTCAGGGGGACTTTAAGCTTGTCCGAAGACGCTCGCCTCTAATTTTCCACCCTATTAGAAATGCAGGTCAGTTTTTGATGGGAAAAAACTCCACTGCCTTGAGTGGCCCATGAAATTAAATAATCAGAATGATTATTCAGAGAGGCGAAGTGGAACAAAGTAAAAGAAGGCAAAGGCATCAGGAGAGGGAGGCGTCTCATTCCTCAGCTCCCATCAAAACTAAATGGCCTCCATCTCACACTAAATACTCAATTGTTTGCAATATCTGAGCATGTGAAACTCCTGACCTTCTCATTCGATCATCAATAATGAATATCTCCAGAACACATGCCTATCAGTGTTGTGGGTTTTGCCTTGATGTTATTGGAAATAATTCCCACAAACTGGACAACTCACTAGTGTTATTGTTACTCTAATAAAACCAGCTGGCTTTGTGTGTTATATTCATTTTAACATTCTTAAAGGGATAGTTCACCCAAAAAAGAAAATCCTCTCATCATTTACTCACCCTCGCTTTGTTTCAAACCTGAATGACTTTCTTTCTCCTGCAGAACACAAAAGAAGATATTTTGAAGAATGTCTTTAAGAAAACCGTTTTGGTTCCCATTGACTTCCATGTATTTTTTATCCATACAATGGAAGTCAATGGGAACCAACATTTTACCGTAAAATTGTTACCGTGATTTTTTTTTACAGCAGTTTAACCACTTTTTTGCTTTTATAAAAAAGCCCCATCGGGCATGTAACAACAGTATGCTGTTTTTTGGCTACGAGAGTTTTATCATCTTTAAAGCAGGCGATAATTGCTAGCATTTTATTTTCCCAAACAGCTTTAAATGTGGCTCATCCAATCCGATTTTCGATATAGAAATATTTTAGGGTACATTTACACAACAATGAAACACAAATTGCGGTTTTTCGGGTACAGACGAGCATGTTGTCAAAACAATCCACATTCACACGGATCCGTGAAAACTAAAAACGCCGTATTCTGCTGTCAGGCCAGTAGATGGCGATGTACTTTGTGAAGAAACACCGAACACGTAACACACATGTGCATGACGTCGCTGTTTTCACATATGTACACGGAGACAATTTTAGGGTTGCACTTTGAAACACGTTTTTAAAAGTTTTTTTTTTTCAGGCCCCAAAATGGCGTTGTCGTGTAAATGAACGGCTAAAACGCATAAAATGTTTTCAGTTTTTAATTTAAAACAGTGACCCCTAATAACGCTCTTCTGCCAAAACATAACAGCATTGTTATTTTAGTATCTGTGTTAGTTTTATTAATATTATTATTTTTTTATTTTTAGTTTTCATGTTAATTTTAGTTACATTTTTTACTTTTCGATCTCTTTATGAACTTTTGAAGCATGAAGTGGTAGTTGTGTAGCTGTCAATGGAGGGACAGGTTCATTTAATTAAAAATACGTTAATTTGTGTTCTGAAGATGAACGAATGTCTTACGGGTTTGGAACGACATGAGGGAGAGTAATTACTGACAGGATTTTCATTTTTGGGTGAACTATCCCTTTAAGTTCTTTTAACTAATATGAGCTTTTCGATTTCTTTAATAGCTTCAGTTAACCATAATAACCCTGCATCACTGAGGTCAACATCGCTGTTCAAGTTCGATAACATTTTTAGGGATGCACCGATATGAATATTTTGGCTGATACCAATAACCGATAATTTTTTTATATCTGAAAGCCGATAACCGATATATTGGCCGATAAATCTAAATCCAATTTTTATATAATTTTTGAGAGCCTGATTACAAAAACAAAAGTCTCACCATTAAAAGCAACATCCCAAACACAATTATAATGTTCTCATGATAATTGTATGTAGCCGATATGACAGACTTGCGCTGCACATTGAACTGTATTTTCCTTTTTTGAAGTGATTTCAATCATATTTCAAGCAATTCAAAACTATGTTGAACAGTGCGCATCTGAAGCGTCTCAGCTGAAGGAAATATTCCATTATTTATCGGCTTTAATATATCGGCTAAATTTTCAGGCCGATAACGATAACATTAAAAATGAACATATATCGGCCGATACCGATATTATGGTAGCCGATATATCATGCATCCCTAATATAAACATACAAGTGAAACTCGAAAAATTTTAATATCGTGCAAAAGTTATAATTTTGATGATTATGGCGTACAGCTTATGAAAACCCCAAATTCAAAATCTCAGAAAATTAGAATATTACATGAAATCAATAAAAAAAAAAGGATTTTAAATACAGAAATGTCGGCCCTCTGAAAAGTATAATCATGCATATGTATATAGAACATATACTAAATATATTAGTTTCACCTTTTAATTTGAATTACTGAAATACATGAACTTTTGCACGATATTCAAATTTTTGGGGTTTCACCTGTATATTAATATTTCAGCTTTTCAGATATTAGCAGACCATAGTTACTCCTGCATCACAGGAGGTCAACATCGCTATCAAGTTTGATCAAACTTTCATGCACTAGTTTACAAAACCCAAGCGCTCGTTCACCATGGCCTGCAGACTGCCGTGTGTGTGCAGCGCTCCTTTGGGTCGTCCCGTGGTGCCGCTGGTGTAGATGAGCATCGCTGGTCTCTCAGCCCAATCCGAGACGTCCTCGGGCAACATCTGTGTGTCCTCAAACTGAAGAGCATCTAAAGTGGTGGGAATCTGTAGGCAGGGCAGCCCTAGTTTCTGGGCCAAGGGCTCGAGGGTATCAATAAAAGGTTCTCCGGCGACCAACAGCGAGCTTTGGGAGTCTAAAATGACATATTCCAGCTCATTTAGAGGATGTTTTCTGTATAGGGGAACTGATATGCCACCACACATCCATGACGCCCACTGAGCCACGGTGTAAGATGCGTCGTTGGCACACAGAAATGAGATTCGCTCGCCCTTCAGGTCTCCTGATTGACAGGCGAGAGCTTTGGTAATGAGTCCCGCCAGGCTTTTGCTGTTTTTGTAGAGGGAGCTGTAGGTGTGGCTCCCGCTGTGATCCATAATGGCCACATTGTCTCCATACGCAGACACTCTGGAGAAAACAGGAGCGATTCTCCCGAGAGCTGGAGAGGGTTTGTGGATGGCTCTCTGATGCACTACATTTCCCAGAAGCCACTTCAGGGCTCTTCTGCCAGCTTTACAGTGAGAGCAGCTCCAGAAAGACATCATAGCGTTTCATCCGTCTAAACTTGGGACAATCAAATGAAAGAAAAGCACATTTTAAAGGGATAGTTCACCCAAAAATGAGAATTACTGTCATTATTACTCTCCCTCATGTCGTTCCAAACCTGTACGACTTTCATTCATATACATTTGCTGATATAAAAGTAGATTGATCTTTACCATATTTATGGAAGGGCCAGTAAAAATGCTGACAGGAAAAGTAAGAATCTTTAATGTTAAATCCTGTGTTGTCAGTAATGTCTATTATGTGGCTATTTTTAATCATTGTTTTCGTTTATATGGACTGTGTATTAAAGGGAAAATAAATTTTTTTTAAAAAGCAAATTTTAAAAGGAGAGTTTACCCAAAAAGTAGCCCTCATGTTGTTTCAAACCTGTAAGACTTCCGCTCATCTTCGGAACACAAATTAATATATTTTTGATGTAATCCGAGAGCTTTCTGTCCCTCCATTGACAGTCTACGCAACTACCGTACTTGACGCTTCAAAAATGTCATAAAGAGATTGTAAAACTAATCCATATGAATTGAGAGGTTTAGTCCAAATTTTCTTAAATATACTCGATCGCTTTATATGATAAACAGATTTAAATTATGCTTTTTTTTCACACTTGATCTTTTTTTCCCTCAACATTTCTTATTTGTATTTTTAAAAAAATATTAAAAACAATATCATAACATTAATTAATGCACTAGTGTAAATTATTTAATTTGATTGGTAACAGCCCCATAGTGTCTTATTATTCGAATTTATTTGTTGATCAAATTTAAGAATTTAAAATGAAAGATGAAGCATAAATTGAATAAGATTAGACCGGGGGGAAAATGTTGAGCCCTAATGTGTGAGATCGGTTGATGAATGTTTATATGTGAATAAAAGCCTTAATTAAATCTATTCATCATATAAAAAGCAAAAGGAAATTTGGACTAAACCTCTCAATACATATGGATTAGTTTTACGATCTCTTTATGAACTTTTTAAAGCCTTCAAGAACGAAACGATGAATGAAAGTCTTAGGGATTAGAACGACATGAGGGTGAGTAAATAATGACAGAATTTACATTTTTGTGTGAACTATTCCTTTAATATAAGTCCATATTAATGAAAACAATTATTAAAAATAGCCAAATAATAGGCTCACAACACAGGATTTAACATGAAAGATTCTTACTTTTACTGTCAGCATTTTCACTGGCCCTTACATAAATATGATCAAAATTATCAAACTATTTTTATGTAAGAAATGTTTTATTTTGATGATCTACTTTAGACATTCTACTCACTTATCAACTACATGAGAAGTTATTAGAGTATTAGTAGACTGATTAATATCTGCTAACACTTTATTTTGACGATCCACTTTAGACATTTATTAACTACAAGTAACTTTACAAATACATGTCAACTAGCAGTCATTATAGTATTAGACTTTTAGGGTTCGTGTTAATAGAATAAGTTGACATTCAAGTTCAAAAGTTACTTATAGTCAGTATATTGTCTAAAGTGGACTATCGAAATAAAATGTAATCGCTCCTTTTTTATTATTAAAGATAACTTTACCTTTATTATTCATTCGTTCAGTCATTATCTTTCACAAACAGCACTATGGACCCCAAGCATAATAAAAGTAACGTTAAATCTCAAAACAACAGTGGTGCCATAAAACATATAATTCCGCATTTCTTAGGCTTCTAAAGACTCGCTAATCGAAAGGTTATTCTTTATAATGTTTTCTGATGTCGCTACGCATAAAATCATAACATAACTATAATACTTTCCTCAAACATACATGCAGAATGATGCGTTTCTTACCTAAAGTCATACTGAAGACGGTGCGCCGTATAAATGAATCCGTGTGGAAATCGAAGCGAAGCGGAACCTTTATCTAAAGGACCTTGTCCTTGTGTCTTTTATTTTGCATTTTACAAGGCACAGTGCCACCCCAATATCTTTAGATTTTATTTTAGCTTTTAACTTGCGATTAAAAACAATGGGAAAGTGTTTTCATTAAAATGTTATGTTTGTTTTCATTAGAGACTTGAATGAAGATTACCTTGGTTTAGTGAAATGAATATAATCAGGTAGAAATTATTAGCATTTTTAGGCATGTTAGGAATGCTAAAAATATATATATACAATGAAATAACAACAATACAGTTTTTTAAAAAGTATGTTTTTCGCTGAAAAGTCAAATACGTAATACTCAGACATAAAATAAAAGGAACATCTATGAGACAGACAGACAGATGGACTAAAGCTGGTGAGTATTGACATCTAAGCTTGCATGTGTTTTGCCATCACACTGTTATCACCCAAGCTTCATCATGCCAACTGGTTTTGGCATCAGCTCACAGCACGGGCACACTTAGCCACCAGCTGGCAGTCGCGGGCCTCAAATAAGAATTGTTCAGACATGGCACTCATTCAAAAAGTTCTCACTTCCCTAAACCCCTCCGTGGTAAATAGGGATGGCATGTTCCTGCAAAACTGAAAGCTTTGTCTGAGAATCTCCCCTCCGGTTTGAGAAGTAGTATCGTCAACGAGCGATCCATTCACAATCACAGAAAGAGCTGGAAGCGAGGACACCCTCCTTAAGGCGTTAAACGCTCAACAGATCATTGATTCTGAACGCTTTGCTTTGTATTGCATGTGATGCAGACGTTTCGATGGAGCGCCCTTGTTTCGTGAGGATTTTCTTTTTTGGATGGAATCAGGCTTGGATCCCGGCATGTTCCTGGTACAAATTTTTGAAATTCCAGCTGCTCTTCAAACATATCAGATTGGATTGGATTGGAAAGAAGACCGAAAGCTGACCGAAGAACAGAAGACAACCCGGTGAGCGTATGTTTGACGCGCAGCTATACGATGGCTATCCGCCAGCCCTGTATCTTCTCGGTCGTGGTGTTAGCAACTAGCATGTCCGGCAGTGGGCGCCAACTCCGCATTGGGTTGGCCAAGGATTCGCTGAAAAATGTGGGAGATGAGATGAGAGAAGCCCCCTCTTTTCGGAAAGATTCAGAGAGTGAGTAGGGAACGAAAATCAAGGGGTGTTCCAAAAACATGTGTCAGGTTGGCACCAGATGAGAATGCCTTGGCAAGCGCCTCGCTCTCCCCCTCTTGCCCCTCTTTAAACACATGGCACGTTGACGGCAGCATCTGGCTGCGTTGACTCTCAGCAGCTGCGCTTTGTCTATGCCAGTTGGGATGCTTGGCACTGCCACTTCATCAACTACCTGTGGCTTCTCCTGGGCGTGAAGCGGGCGATGAATTATTTGGTGCTGCAGCTGCAAACTTGACTTCGTTCCAAGAGATACAGTTGTGTAAACACGTGCTAGACTCATGGCACACATAAACAAATGCTTTGCATACTTGGGCAACTTGCATACAGGAGGACAACTCTGCATCTGGGCTTAGTTTATTCAACATTGGGCGTCTGGTCTCTTGAGGAAGTTCACAACATTACTACATACAAACCTTTGTACTCTATTATACAAGGAAATACTGCTTTTTGCCCATTTTTTTCTGAACAAACCATGAAAGAGTGAGACGAAGCCTTTTTTTGTACTACTTGAAAAGCTTTGTGGAATTTATTGACTATATTATATGAAAAATACCCCCCTTTTCCTGGATTATTCCATGTGAGTTCCCCAGGGTTCGCTACTGGGTCCTATTATGTTCAATATTTATTCTATTGCTCTCCTTAATTGTAAGTCGCTTTAAGGATTAAATGTAAATATAACATTTGTTGAAATTGTTGAAGACTGTGCCAAGCTACCCTAATGCTGCTTTCCAGCTGTGCCAAAATGTGTGGTTTACAATGGACTGCTACCAAAAACACATCTGAGGAATTTGTTGACTATAATATATGAAAGAGACACCCTTTTCCTGGATTATTCCATGTGAGTTCCCCAGGGTTCACTACTGGGTCCTATTATGTTCCATGTTTATTCTGTAACACTTGTTGTATTAAATAAGAGATAATATGTCACGTTTCCCCAATGCTGCGATCCAGCTGTGCCAAAATGTGTGGTTTGCAATGGACTGCTACCAAAAACACATGTGAGGAATTTGTTGACTATAATATATGAAAAATACCCCCCTTTCCTGGGTTATTCCATGTGAGTTCCCCAGGGTTCGCTACTGGGTCCTATTATGTTCCATTTATTTATATTTACATTTATGTAAATATAAATGTAAATATAAACATTATGTTCCATTTAAATGTTATATTTACATTTAATCCTGCTACTTAAAACATGTCTGAGGAATTTGTTGACTACAATATATGAAAAATACCCCCCTTTCCTGGATTATTCCATGTGAGTTCCCCAGGGTTCGCTACTGGGTCCTATCATGTTCCATGTTTATTCTGTAACACTTGTTGTATTAAATAAGAGATAATGTGTCACGTTTCCCCAATGCTGCGATCCAGCTGTGCCAAAATGTGTGGTTTGCAATGGACTGCTACTTAAAACAGGTCTTCCCATGTTGGATTTCCTAGGATTTTCCTCAACTCCGTTGTTCAGACATATCAGCGCTCTAAAGCAGTTGCAAGCTTTCCTCATTTGGAAAGCATCATTCGCTCTCTCCAGGGGTAACTGTCATGTTCTTTAAATTTTGCAAAAGTTCATGACCTCCAGAGGATCTCTGACATCGCAGCCTTTTAATAAAACAACGAACTCTGCTCTATTCGAGAGGAACGGGGGGAGTACTTACATCAGAGTGGAGCCGCTAAGGCAACATCAAGCAGCAAAAACATGTCAAGCTTTGTTTTTTAAGTTAACTAGACATCCGTTGTGTTCTGAGGCCTGACATCCGCAGAGCCACGCGACCCAGATTGGATTGAATTTACAGGTTTTGTTTTTTAGTTTTGTAAATGGAGACAGATTATATCTGTCAGGATTCAAAGACAGCAGTTTTCTTTTTTGTTCAGCTTCTGGTGACCCACTGGGAGTTTGGCTCCATCTGTGCCAGCCTGACCCAGTTTAGCCCACGGCCACGTCCAACTGTTCAATGTCTCGAGCATATGTGCAGTTGCAGGGGGATAAGCGATCCTCACCGCGCGGGATCGAGGAAAACGCGTTGCAGACATGACACTGGACCCGACTCCAGTCGGCCTTTTTCCCAGAGCATATGTCAGGATCAGGGCTGGCCTTCAGGACCCAAACATTGGAGTTATTCTGCTTTGAAAACCGAATGGTTTGACATTTTTGCGTTTGGGGATGTTTTGCTTTTGAATCTTGATTTGTGGTGAATGTTAATTTGAGAGAGGGAGAGATACTGTACTCCCCATACATAACATGATGGTAACACTTCACAATAAGGTTCACTAGTTAACATTAGTTAGCATGAACTAATAATGAACTGCACTCATACGGCATGCATCAATCTAAGATAATATTAATTTAAACATTTACTAATACTTGATTAAAATCTTGTTAACATTAGTAAATGCACTGTGAACTAACATGAACAAACAATGAACAGCTGTATTTTTATTAACTAACATGAACAATGATTAATAAATACAATAACAAATGTATTGCTCATAGTTAGTTCATGCATTAACTAATGATATCTAATGAACCTTATTGTAAAGTGTTACCCATGATAAAGCAGCAAGAAGTAAAAATATCATTGGTCCTAAATCCTCCTCCTTAAAATTATACAGTAAATGTGATATATATTCTGATTGGCTGTGATTGAGTCATGTTTCATAGCAGTTACAGTGTGGAAAGATAAATTGTTTGTCACTAGAAGCTTGGATAACGCTTTAGATTACAGCACGGAAAGTACTGCGTAATAAAATGAAGTTACAGCTTACCTTTCGGTAAGTATAGTGTACCTATGAAGTACGTTCGTGTAGGTATAAGGGAACAATATGTAAAGATTGGGGAATAAAGGGGTAATGTGTTGTAAATCTGTTTTGAATTATTATTATTTTCAGTCAGTGATATCAGATTGTATATGTATTTTCATTGTACCCAGTAACTTCATGGAACAAGAGTATTTTTCCCCAGTAATTAAGGAAAAAATAAACTTGCAATATTTTTAGTTTTACCCAAACTTAATCAGTGCACTTTTGCTATTAAAAAAAACCCAGTATAAATGCAAATGTTCCCATAAATGTTTTAAAAACCCTTTATGTATTGCCTTGATACACTATTACAACAAAAAGCCACGCCGTGTATGTATTATAATAGTAGAATAAACACCCCTTAGTTCTAAAATACTTACATTATGAATAATTTGTTCATTTTCCTGGTTGTTACGCCTTTATTTCCCAAACTTTGCATTGTTCCCTTATACTTATACATGTAAGTACTTTACACTATAATTATTGAAAGTTATGCTGTAAATTTGTTTTACTAACGCAGAACTTTCCGGGCTGTAATGGAAAGCGTTACCGAAGCTCGTCACATTGTGTGTGGGAAAGAACGAGAACATTATCCGTAATTTTGTCAGCACTGATTTAAGGGTAAAATGAAGCCTGTAAACAAGACCCTGTGATCTAAAAATTATATGATCAACAAGTTATGACAACATTGCTTTTAACTCATCAAAATAAGTTAATTTTCAAAAAAAAATTATAAGTTATACAATATTCAACTATTTTTTTAAAGTCAGTTTAATGTATTTTCATTTGAGGTGACTTAAACACCTAAGTTGGTTGTACTTAAAAATTTAAGTTTGCAATTTTTTTTTTTTTTTTTACAGTGGCACAGTCAAAAATGTAAGACCAATAAATCATGTTTTATCTCATCCCCCCGGATTGTGTGCATGCAGTTCATCAATTACAAACCTCAAGTTACATGTGTGCATGAAAACTGGGTCCTAACAGGCTTTGGGGTCGGGGTAACAGACCTCTAGCATTATCTGCATTAGCCAGCGCAGATGGAGAGAAAGAAGCAGGGCTTCCCCGATAACCAGGACAGTGAAACTGGCACTATTGGCAGCTAGGCAGATGTGTGGACGGTATCGGTGCCAAAGCTGGTGCCCGCTGGGAGCAGAGTGTTAGATGCACATATGGGTCCTCATGCTGGTGTTCAGCTGATGCAGCAAGACGGATATTACAGAAGCAGCTCTCAGTCAGGCCGTGGCTCCTATCCGACACCCTATTTCAACAGAGATAACTGCATTTGAACAAAACATGAGCGATGCGTGCTCGTGCAAAACTGCTGCTGCCATCCGGGGGCGTTATGGGTGACTGTCAGAGTATTGAAATTAGTTGCTAAGCTGTTCTGAGTGGATGGAGTTGCAAAGATTCATAGTAGTGTGTTTCCCGTACAACGCTATAACTTTTGCTTCACTATCATATGATGCATCGTTGAAGACATTAACTAGCTAGTCACGACTGTTTCCCGAAACTATTGTCGCAAATTGGTCGTTCATCCACGTTGGTTAATGATGTCACGCATGTGATAACTACTTTTAATGAGTCTATTTGAGATGGAATTAATGTTTTGCTATAAATTACAGACATGCATCTGAGGACTATATCTCATTTTTATCAGTTATTTCACTTTATTTCCAGATTCACTCATCGGCTCGTTCTCACGTAGAGCTCGTTCACACATGCAATAAACGACGCTTTAAATCTCTTGACAATCTAAAAGATGTAAATGACATTTGAATGTTTCCAAATATGTATAAAAGATACAGATTGTGATGAATGAATTTGGTTATTTTGCTCTAGATAAGGATGTATTGAGTCCACACGTCATGCAAACATGAAACTCTGCTTCTAACCGCAGGTCGAGAGTGTCGCTACAAACACACAACTCTGCGATGCTGTTTGCGAATGTCGATTTCAATCCGTGTTTTTGAGACTGTCTTTGGTTTTGTATAGGGACAAGAACCTCATAAGAAACCGCTAATGATATTCATCACAAATGTCTGATTTGCTGAGGACTGATTCTTGAAACCCAGATTGGGCGTTTGCTCTGTGTTTCACAGTCAGTCTCTGCTGGCCATTACCGTCCTCATGGCACTCCAGTTTACTGATAGTCTCGCTCTAATGAGTTATTGATCCACTCTGTTTTCTCTTTGCTTTCTTTCGAGGCAACGGAAATGACTGCACAGGAGAGACAATCAGGGCTTTCCCAATCCAACTTCCAATGTCCTCTTTAGACCGGCACTAGTTCTGCAGGTCACAACAACAACAACAACAAAGAAAGAAAGAAAATTGCAAGCGGTTTGTTTTGAAATAATGATAGTGATCGACGTGTTTTGGGGCTGTTTTACACATCACAGATGTTCATTTGCATTTGTAGAGAGATGGCAGAACTCGTGTGGTTCTGAACCCAGCAATGTCAAGCGTGTGCATGGAAATTAAGGATGATTTATCATGCACAGTCACTAGATTTGCTACCATCTATTCTATGGCTTTTAACATTTGTGATTTGTAATTCATGACCAATCAAATTGCATGTGGTCAAAGAACAAAATGGAGGAGAACTGTTTTCCTGAGTTCGTTCTAAGACCAATTTTATAGGAATGTAAATGCCATTTTTAATAATTTCGTAAAGCATTTTTTGAAAATTTGTAGGATTATTGTTTTTAGATTTATTTCGATAGTCCACTTTAGACATTTCCCTAACTACACTTTGCAAATACATGTCAACTAGCAGTCATTTTGTTTTCGCAAGTGACAACAGTGACCAGTTCTAACGCAATGGCAAAAGTTTGAGCAAAGCATGAAACTGTTCTGTTCTGTTCTGAACACTACTGACCAAAACATGTGTCAACTTGTGTAAATGTTAAACATGACGGTTCATGCAAGTCGATGAGATTAATCAATGTAACTCCACAACAACTACATATATTTCTCCACTAACCATTCAGAAACGTCTTAAAGTGAAACTCTTCCTGAGTCTCTGTACGGCTGCACTCGCTGCTGGTTATGTCTGAGATTTTGGATGAGTGAGATTCGCCTGTTTTGTTATTGCCGGAGTATCCGAAGCTCGTTTGCATTTAAAGGGACACACACAAAAACGTTTTTGCTCACACCCAAAAAGTGTCCATTTTAACATGCTATAAAAATGATCTTTTCAGGTATTTTGAGCTGAAATTTCACAGACACATTCTGGGAACACCATAGATTTATATTACATCTTGTGAAAAGGGGCATAATATGTCACCTTTAATGCAGGACTCGACATCAAGCCGGATAAGTAAATCAATCATTCACTTGTCTAAAAAAAAAAAAGGATTTGTTGTTGTGTAAATCTAATTTATTCTGAAGAAATAGTCTCATCTGTGTTCTATCAGCTTTGACATATTTAAATCTGCATATTTGTGATATAAACTTATGTGTGCATCATCTTTCATTTTAAATTCTTAAATTTGATTTTATCAATACATTTAATTTAAAAAGACACCGTGGGGCTGTTACCAAAATAATTTACACTGAAAAATTGTATTATACAATGTTATGATATTGTTTTAAACATTTTTTGAAAATACAAATAAGAAATGCTGGGGGAAAATTATACTTTTAAACATGAAACTAAACCACCAGTAGGTGGCAGCAAGTGACCGTCTTAATGAGTGAGTCATTGAGTCATTCATTCAAATGATTCGTTCAAACGGCTGATATAGCCAAGAATGAGGCAGTTATTTATCAATGAATGAGTCATTGAATCTTTGACTCAAACAATTCGTTCAAATAGCTATTATATCCAAGAATGAGGCAGTTGTTTATGAATGAGTCATTGAATCTTTGACTCAACCGATTCGCTCAAACGGCTGATATATCAAAAAATGAGGCAGTTGTTTATGAATGAGTCATTGAATCTTTGACTCAACCGATTCATTCAAAACGGCTGATATATCCAAGAATGAGGCAGTTGTTTATGAATGAGTCATTGAATCTTTGACTCAACCGATTCGTTCAAACGGCTGATATATCCAAGAATGAGGCAGTTGTTTATAAATGAGTCATTGAATCTTTGACTCAACCGATTCGTTCAAACGGCTGAAATATCAAAGAATGAGGCTGTTGTTTATAAATGAGTCATTGAATTTTTGACTCAACCGATTCGTTCAAACAGCTGATATATCCAAGAATGAGGCAGTTGTTTATGAATGAGTCATTGAATCTTTGACTCAACCGATTCGTTCAAACAGCTGATGTATCCAAGAATGAGGCAGTTGTTTATGAATGAGTCATTGAATCTTTGACTCAACCAATTCGTTCAAACAGCTGATATATCCAATAATGAGGCAGTTGTTTATGAATGAGTCATTGAATCTTTGACTCAACCGATTCGTTCAAACAGCTGATGTTTCCAAGAATGAGGCAGTTGTTTATGAATGAGTCATTGAATCTTTGACTCAACCGATTCGTTCAAACAGCTGATGTATCCAAGAATGAGGCAGTTGTTTATGAATGAGTCATTGAATTTTTGACTCAACCGATTCGTTCAAACAGCTGATATATCCAAGAATGAGGCAGTTGTTTATGAATGAGTCATTGAATCTTTGACTCAACCGATTCGTTCAAACAGCTGATATATCCAAGAATGAGACAGTTGTTTATGAATGAGTCATTGAATCTTTGACTCAACCAATTCGTTCAAACAGCTGATGTATCCAAGAATGAGGCAGTTGTTTATGAATGAGTCATTGAATCTTTGACTCAACCGATTCGTTCAAATAGCTAATTTATCCAAGAATGAGACAGTTGTTTATGAATGAGTCATTGAATCTTTGACTCAACCGATTCATTCAAAACGGCTGATACATACAAGAATGAGGCAGTTTTTAATGAATGAGTCATTGAATCTTTGACTCAACCGATTCGTTCAAACGGCTGATATATCCAAGAATGAGGCAGTTGTTTATAAATGAGTCATTGAATCTTTGACTCAACCGATTCGTTCAAACAGCTGATATATCCAAGAATGAGGCAGTTTTTTATAAATGAGTCATTGAATCTTTGACTCAACCGATTCGTTCAAACGGCTGATGTATCCAAGAATGAGGCAGTTGTTTATTAATGAGTCATTGAATCTTTGACTCAACCGATTCGTTCAAACGGCTGATATATCCAAGAATGAGGCAGTTGTTTATTAATGAGTCATTGAATCTTTGACTCAACCGATTCGTTCAAACAGCTGATGTATCCAAGAATGAGGCAGTTGTTTATAAATGAGTCATTGAATCTTTGACTCAACCGATTCGTTCAAACAGCTGATATATCCAAGAATGAGGCAGTTGTTTATGAATGAGTCATTGAATCTTTGACTCAACCGATTCGTTTAAACAGCTGATGTATCCAAGAATGAGGCAGTTGTTTATGAATGAGTCATTGAATCTTTGACTCAACCGATTCGTTCAAATAGCTCATTTATCCAAGAATGAGACAGTTGTTTATGAATGAGTCATTGAATCTTTAACTCAACCGATTCGTTCAAACGGCTGATATATCCAAGAATGAGGCAGTTGTTTATGAATGAGTCATTGAATCTTTGACTCAACCGATTCGTTCAAACGGCTGATGTATCCAAGAATGAGGCAGTTGTTTATGAATGAGTCATTGAATCTTTGACTCAACCGATTCGTTCAAGTAGCTGATATATCCAAGAATGAGGCAGTTGTTTATAAATGAGTCATTGAATCTTTGACTCAACCGATTCGTTCAAATAGCTGATATATCCAAGAATGAGGCAGTTGTTTATAAATGAGTCATTGAATCTTTGACTCAACCGATTCGTTCAAACGGCTGATATATCCAAGAATGAGGCTGTTGTTTATAAATGAGTCATTGAATCTTTGACTCAACCGATTCGTTCAAACGGCTGATGTATCCAAGAATGAGGCTGTTGTTTATAAATGAGTCATTGAATCTTTAACTCAACCGATTCGTTCAAACGGCTGATATATCCAAGAATGAGGCAGTTGTTTATGAATGAGTCATTGAATCTTTGACTCAACCGATTCGTTCAAACAGCTGATGTATCCAAGAATGAGGCAGTTGTTTATAAATGAGTCATTGAATCTTTGACTCAACCGATTCGTTCAAATAGCTAATTTATCCAAGAATGAGACAGTTGTTTATGAATGAGTCATTGAATCTTTAACTCAACCGATTCGTTCAAACGGCTGATATATCCAAGAATGAGGCAGTTGTTTATGAATGAGTCATTGAATCTTTAACTCAACCGATTCGTTCAAACGGCTGATATATCCAAGAATGAGGCAGTTGTTTATGAATGAGTCATTGAATCTTTGACTCAACCGATTCGTTCAAACAGCTGATGTATCCAAGAATGAGGCAGTTGTTTATAAATGAGTCATTGAATCTTTGACTCAACCGATTCGTTCAAATAGCTAATTTATCCAAGAATGAGACAGTTGTTTATGAATGAGTCATTGAATCTTTAACTCAACCGATTCGTTCAAACGGCTAATATATCCAAGAATGAGGCAGTTGTTTATGAATGAGTCATTGAATCTTTGACTCAACTGATTCGTTCAAATAGCTAATTTATCCAAGAATGAGGCAGTTGTTTATGAATGAGTCATTGAATCTTTAACTCAACCGATTCGTTCAAACAGCTGATATATCCAAGAATGAGGCAGTTGTTTATGAATGAGTCATTGAATCTTTGACTCAACCGATTCGTTCAAACAGCTGATGTATCCAAGAATGAGGCAGTTGTTTATGAATGAGTCATTGAATCTTTGACTCAACCGATTCGTTCAAATAGCTAATTTATCCAAGAATGAGACAGTTGTTTATGAATGAGTCATTGAATCTTTGACTAAACCGATTCGTTCAAACGGCTGATGTATCCAAGAATGAGGCAGTTGTTTATGAATGAGTCATTGAATCTTTGACTCAACCGATTCGTTCAAACAGCTGATATATCCAAGAATGAGGCAGTTGTTTATGAATGAGTCATTGAATCTTTAACTCAACCGATTCGTTCAAACGGCTAATATATCCAAGAATGAGGCAGTTGTTTATGAATGAGTCATTGAATCTTTGACTCAACCGATTCGTTCAAACGGCTGATGTATCCAAGAATGAGGCAGTTGTTTATGAATGAGTCATTGAATCTTTGACTCAACCGATTCGTTCAAACGGCTGATGTATCCAAGAATGAGGCAGTTGTTTATGAATGAGTCATTGAATCTTTGACTCAACCGATTCATTCAAATAGCTAATTTATCCAAGAATGAGACAGTTGTTTATGAATGAGTCATTGAATCTTTAACTCAACCGATTCGTTCAAACGGCTGATATATCCAAGAATGAGGCAGTTGTTTATGAATGAGTCATTGAATCTTTGACTCAACCGATTCGTTCAAACGGCTGATATATCCAAGAATGAGGCAGTTGTTTATAAATGAGTCATTGAATCTTTGACTCAACCGATTCGTTCAAAACGTTCAAGAAGTACAATTGTCTTTCACTTTCTCCTTCAAAAAAATCCACTTGTCCTGGACGAGTGGACAAGAGTTAATGTCAAACCCTGCTTAAGGAGTTTTTTTATTTATTTTGCCAGAATAAGTTGTGCACCACCAGACTTTATCCAAAGGTCAAACTAAAGATGCATCAGGATGAAGTCGATTTCTGGGATTTCCTCTTACAGCAGGTTCTTCTGTCGTTCCCTCTCTCTCTCTCTGTCTCCATCTCTCTCTCTCTCTCTCTCTGTGTGTGTGTGTGTGTGTGAGACTGTCACAGAACTGTTCAGAGACGGCGGGCACCATGTTGTCTAGCCTCTCTAGGAGATCGGCCCAGCTTCGCTGTAGAGATGATGCTGTGAGTCCATGTGGCTGAGGGCAAACTTTGAATAGGTGATAAACAAGAAAGACTGAAAGATCAAGCGCTCCATCTTTTTAAAAAATTTCTTTAGCTTGTGTGTTTTTGTGTCTTTTCTTTCTGGCACGTTGGTGACAAACTTTAATGGTGTATTACGAAAACTGATAGTTCTGATTATTATTAATTTGTTAAAGTCCCCCTGTGGTGAAAATCCAGCTTTTAATGTTGTTTATGTGTCTATGTGGTGTTTTTAATACGCTTTAAGACAAACTATGTGTAAGTTCATTTAGTATTCAGTATTTTCTCCTTAAAACTGCAGTGAACCAAAGACAGTCTCAAAAACACGGTTTGAAATCGCTGGTGTTTCTGACGTCACAAACGACCTTGTAACCAATCAGATCAACGTGTGATCGTCAACCAGTGGATCTCTGAGCTGAGTGAGTGAGTGGAGGCGGGGCTCATTTGCATATTCATAGAGCCGCGCATACTAAATGAGGCAAGGGTGTCGAGTTACATTCAGCTATTTTTAGGCATGAAGATGTTTAAATATGTCATTTTGGTGAGTTTTAAGGGATAAAATGATTGACTTCAGGGGGACTTTAGTGATATCTTCATCAACCCTCAACACATTTTTTAAAAATAATTATTTAACTTTAAATGAATCACAGATAGCTTTTTGCAAATGACTTCGAGCGTAGTTTTGAAAAGAGACTAAGATGTTTGTTTCGAAGGTTTCGAAAGGGCGCGTGTTCAGAATTCATCTCGGATGTGTTTTCATTAGCACTTTGCATCTTGAGCAGAGCGGTTCGGTCCTGCTCTAAATCACAGGATGGATTGTTAGGCACGCGTGTTATTAATTTTTTCAGGTCCCGTGGCGTCTGTATGAATCTTAATGCTGCTGACTGGGCTGCTTGCGTTATCGACTTTCTTTAAAATATGAAGAGGTTTGCTGGAAGCGCCCAGGGTCATTAGCTGATGAGTGGGCTCAAATCCCTCTCCGAGGCTGTGTGGCTTCACCGTGTTAAATGTGCTCCTAAAATATTCATAATCATACTCGCACACACATAATACTCGAGCGTGGTTGTTGAGCAGCATGTGTGTGTGACGATCAATATTTAAATGCATTCCTGTTTTTGTGTGTGTGGTTAATTAGCTGCAGTTCTTAAGCCAAAAAGTTTGTGAGCAGATTAAGGGCAACGCTGTCAATCACAAGATAATTGCTATTTCATAAATGCTTCTGCTTACCACTTGGTTAAAATCACAATCTGATGGTTGCATTGAATATGAGAGATATTGGGTTTGAGTACACTGCTTTTAACATATACTAGGAGCGGATTGATCTTTCTAATAGCAATCTGGAGCTCTTTCTTTGTTGTTGTGAGCATCTGCTGGCTTTTGTAATGTATAAATAGTATTAAACTATGTTTTGTGCTCGCCATGAACTCAAAAACTGGACCTTCATGTTTTGGGACAATAATGGACCTATGGGTTACAGACGATTTGGTAACACTTTACAATAATAGTACATGAATAATCATGTACTAATACCTGAATTAATAATTACTTTACTATGAACTAATGATGAGTTAAGACATGTACTAATGAGGAGCTAACCTTAACTACGACATGAGTCATATGAATTCCTGCATGAATATACCATCTTAACTACACGACATGCTTGTTAATTAATGCATTAATTAACATTTCGGGGTAAACTAAATCAAACATGTTCCAGAAAATGGACACATTTTGTGGCCCAAAAAAAGAGCAAGAACTTTAACTGACTAACATCCGACTGCATTATAACCAATCCATAAAATAACCACCATCATATGTGCTAACACTGATTTTAATTTTGAAAATTGCATCTGTTAATGAACATGTTATTTCACTCTTGATGGCAGCAGTGGAATCACTTAAAACAGATTAAATTTGTTTTTAATGATGAATGCATCATTGTGTGTTCAATGAGTAAGGTTAAATGTAAACATTGCGAGACATCTAGTGTCATTGATGTTTGTGACTGGTGTCAAATTTATGAACAATTTTACATTGTGCCCTTTTAGTACATCTTAGAACATGTTTGATTTAGTTTACCCCGAAATGTTAATTAATACATTAATTAACAAGCATGTACTTACGTGTAGTTAAGATGGTATATTCATGCAGGAATATGACTCATGTCGTAGTTAAGGTTAGTTCCTCATTAGTACATGTCTTAACTCATCATTAGTTCATAGTGAAGTAATTAATAATTCAGGTATTAGTACATGATTATTCATGTACTATTATTGTAAAGTGTTACCGATGATTTCACTTGTCCAATTTCTTATCTGCCAAATAACGTGCAACAGTCCGGAAGTAAAAGCTTCATTCAATCTCTCCATAGGAAAATATATTTTTAACAATAGCTTATAAACCTTTAAAGACAGCGTTACTGTGAGCTACGAGGTTGTTAATCGAGGGTATTTGCTTCTGTTGAAGCAGTCAGCCCAAATTATTTCAACTTAGTTTTAAAATGATCGTGTTTAACAGCATAATTCGTGGTGGAAAAACTACATTACCCATGATGCTGTACTGAAAATTCCACCAATCAGAGAGTCGAAACAAGTAAAACGTGCCAAAAGATCTCGTTAGCTCCGCCCACTCCCGAGTCGATCTCTCTGCGCTCGCAAAATACTGAAGTATTATAAATGCATATTTAGCGCTTAAAATATATCAACATTTTTAAAATGAGTAGTTTTATATTTCTCCATCGATTGTAGTTCTTTCCCTCACCTATTTTCAAATACTAATTTTCTTCAAATCAAAGTTTGTATTGTTGTGAATGATTCACCTTGTAGCTGATTGGCTTGGTTCATGGCTTATAATGCTTTAACGTTTGTGTGTGTGTGTGTGTGTGTGTGTGTGTGTGTGTGTGTGTGTGTGTGTGTGTTTAGCTCATTATCAAGCATTAGCCACTTAATTAAAATATGTAAATATATCATGTTTTTATCAACTATATATTTAAGATCTAGTTTATTAACTCAACTAAATCCACCACACTATTGTTGTCATGTACACTTTATGAACTCAAATATTCAAGATATTACATAATCCTTGATGCTTTAAAGTCTTGTATACTTGGATGCTTAAAGCACTTTGATGTCACTTTCACTTTTCCATGCGGTTTACAACCCAATCACTCACTCACTGAAACTGGCGTAACGTATTGGAGCACATCTTTTGCTATAACCTCCTTGTCTCTCATTGTTAATGTTGCGTTTGTAAAGGCCCAGTGAAACACGCTTAAATAGATCTTTGATGGTGCCAGTTAATGAGGTCAGTGGTTTCATTGAGGCGCGGGGCAACCCCGTTTACCCATTAACGACAGTATTCATCGTACCCTGACATGTGGAAGTAGCTGGAGGTCAGAGGTCAACATCGAGACCCTATATGTGCTGTGCTTAGATTTAACCCTGAATGTTAATGCAGCCTGACAAGACTGTTATGGCACGATGAATGAATGGATCCTTTTTTCTGTCTTTTTGCTCTTTTATGTGCTTGGCAGTTTCTGCTATTAAAGGTGCAGTAAGCGATTTCTGAGAAACGCTGTTGAATGTGAATTGGACTGAGCCAATCAGCAGTAGGGGGCGTGTCCACGCATGAGGAGGGAGGGGCCTGTGCTGCATAGTGTGTTTGTGAATTTGCCACATGCTGGTAATCCTGCTGGTCAGAACAGGGTAAATGTACTAAAGGCACTCGTTACTAAAGATTTGAAGAACTATGTAAAACCTCCATAGTAACCATCTGTGACAACTACCAACCACCTAGTAACACCATAGCAAGCATCAAATATACCATAGCAACCGCCCTGAACACCCTAGCAACCGCCTAGAAACGCCCTAGCAACCACCCAAACACCTTAGCAACGGCCTAGTAACCACCCAGAACACACTAGCAACCACCCAAAATACCTTAGCAACTGTCTAGCAACCACCCAGAATACCTTAGCAACCGCCTACCAATACCATAGCAACAACCCAGAATACCCTAGCAACCGCCTAGGAACACCTTAGCAACCACCAAGAACACCCTAGCAACCACCTGAACACATGAATAAGCCATATCTCAGCACCAGAACATCGCACAGACATGGTTTTTGGCTCTTATGCAATCATGTACAACATTGTAACATATGTTCTAGCAACCGAGTGGCGAGTTTTGCCACTGCAAGCACCACTTCACATTTTCTTCAGGAAATGTAGATTCTAGTATAATATGTGTTATTTTATCAATTTTCAGGGCTTGTTTTGTTTGTTTGAACACAAATTCGTGTTCGCTTCAGTCTTGTTATAATCAGATTCAGCGCGTTCTTCATCTTCAATCCGCAGCGGCGCCGACAGAGAGCACGTCAGAAACAGAGGACAGGGTGTGTGTGTGTGTGTGTGTGTTCATGTGTGTTCATCTGAGCCTCATTGGTCTGTCACTGCTCGTCAATGTCAGAATATTTGAGATGACCAATCAAATCAAAGTAGGCGGGCTTTATGTTCACAGACGCTGAGCGCGAATTTTAACAGTGCAACTCGACGCTTCAGTGTACGGTCAAGTGCGAGATAAGATGTAAGTAGCTAAACTTAACATTTCATGTTTTACTTTTTTTAGGTCATAAATGTTAAACGAATGACAAAAAATAATCAGGCAAACTAATATAGTTTTGTCTAATTTCGCCATTTTGAACTGAAAATAGGCCTATGTAACGTGACTCATGTAATGTAATAATTAGTTTACAAGAAACATTAACAAAGCCGTTTTCATCATGTTAGGCACAAGATTAATAATGAATGTGTACATATTGAGGATATAATACAAATTGTAGCCTTTAGTAAATTAAAAAAGCTCAGCTTTAGGAGGGGAAGAGAAAGGGACGAAGAGACTGAGAAAAAAAGAAAGAGTGATGGAGATGAGAAGAGAGCAGGTATTGACAAATAATCTGCCCACTGACATGGTTTTAAAGCTATTTCTTATCCTTTTTTGGTCTTCAAACGTCTTGAAATGCACATATCAGAGAAATAAAAAATTTGAACCCCCTACCAACCTCAAATTTAGGACCTCTGTGACTAAAGCCCTGTCTACGGCCCTGTATTAGGCATAAGATCAATAATAAATGTGTAGCCTACATATTGTGAATGCATTTAATAAACTTAATTACCTTTAGTAGCTTTCAGTAAATAAACGCGTCTGAGAAAATGATTCATAGGCAAAATCACCCTATCAATTGACCCTATGTTTACTTTCTTCACTGACAGACAAAAATGAAAAGCCTATATCAGTCAAAGCTCAGCTTTAGGAGGGGAAGAGACAGGGCAAGATAAAAACAAAGAGAAAAAGAGTGTGATGCTGATGAAGAGAAAAAAATAATCAGCTGCCCACTATCCAAGTTTTTTGGCCTTCAGAACATCTTAAAATGCACATATGTAGATCAGAGAAATCAAAATGTTGAAAATGGTTAATAGTGATCTTTAGATCCTAAACTAAAGTGTTACATTTTTTTATTTAAAAAAAAAAATCATATTGGGGGCTTAGCCCCCCTAAAATGAAAATCCTAGTGACGCCCCTGGTTACCAATATGCCTTCATAGTGTCAAACTCGCACACACTTTTCTTTTCGTCAATGACTACTAACTCTGACTCATTCATTCACCATATTGAATATCAAAATCCCGTTTTAAGTGGCCGTCGGCCTTCTGGGGGTGTACACATTCACAAAAACAGTGTTTAACAATTAATGCCACGAGCTTTCTAGCATTACAGGCGCAGTAAAGGTCCTCAGATGCTATTTTTAGTGGCGTGTAATTGAAGAGGGCTTCGGTTACAGTGATGGACATGTGTGTGGCAGGTGCTATGACAGGCTACAGGCTTAAACCGTGGTGTTTCTGCAGAGAGAACGGCTTCCTAATTGAGCTCTGTTTGTGTGACACGGTCGGGGACAATGCCTCGGCAGATGCTTCGGGGTAACCAGACGCAAGGGGGATCCGGGACAATAAAAAAGCAGGACAAAAGGACAGGCCAGGGGCAGACGTGTTACTCTAGATGAGGGCATATGTGTGTGCATATGCATTAGGAATTTTTTTAAACCATCTGAGCGATATGAATCCTTTGTTTTCAAGGTTGTGACATAAAAATGTGAAGTAACGCCAGACATTTCTGTTGATGCTAGATGTCATATATCCTGCCGTGTCACTTTATGATAGATGGATGGATGGATGGATGGATGGATGGATGGATGGATGGATGGATGGACGGATGGATGGATGGATGGACGGATGGATGGATGGATACATAGATAGATAGATAGACAGATGGATGGATGGATGGATGGATAGATAGATAGATGGATGGATGGATGGATGGATGGATGGATGGATGGATGGATGGACGGATGGATGGATGGATGGATACATAGATAGATAGATAGATAGACAGATGGATGGATGGATAGATAGATAGATGGATAGATGGATGATGGATGGATGGATGGATGGATGGATGGATAGATAGATAGATAGATAGATAGATAGATAGATAGATAGATAGATAGATAGATGGATGGATGGATGGATGGATGGATGGATAGATGGACGGACGGACGGACGGACGGACGGACGGACGGACGGACGGACGGACGGACGGATGGATAGATAGATAGATAGATAGATAGATAATGGATGGATGGATGGATGGATGGATAGATAGATAGATAGATAGATAGATAGATAGATAGATAGATAGATAGATAGATAGATAGATAGATAGATAGATAGATAGATGATGGATGGATGGATGGATGGATGGATGGATGGATGATGGATGGATGATGGATGGATGGATGGACGGACGGACAGATGGATGGATGGATGGATGGATGGATGGATGGATGGATGGATGGATAGATAGATAGATAGATAGACAGATAGATAGATAGATAGATAGATAGATAGATGATAGATAGATAGATAGACAGATAGATAGATAGATAGATAGATAGATAGATAGATAGATAGATAGATAGATAGATAGATAGATAGATAGATAGATAGATAGATAGATAGATAGATAGACGGACCGATGGCGCAGTACCGAACGCTTCCACTAGGGCACAACCAGACTCCATCACTGCCCATATAAGGGCGCCTCCATTTCCATATGTGTTTTGAGTGATCTGAAACATTATTTCCACAATTTTCATACAATTTATGAAGTAGACATCCTATTCAGAAGTAGCATGGGAAGTTGGCAGATTTAATATGAATTCAACCTTTAATAAACACATAAAAAGAACACGTATGTGCGTTATAGTTCGCTGCAACATCACAAATGGTGAATCTATTATTTTTTTCTTTATGTTTAAAACATTTTCAGACCATTTTTTTCAACAATTTTTTTTTTATGGATGTTATGTTTTGAACTCTTGGCATGAAAACAAACTGAGGTTTCTACCATTCATTCATGATTTTTCACGTTTATCGCTATTTAAAAAAAAGGTCTGAACACGCCTTATGAGTATGAAAATATTTTTGTTTCATAAATTGATAAATTACGGCTCCTCTGTAATTTATTTTGAAAATCAGTCAGCAAATATGAAAACTATTGTAAGCTTTCAAATGATATATAGTTTGTCAAGATGGTATAAGATATTACTGTTGTAAATATGTAATGGCGCACGGGTGGGCCGGTGACACTTTTAATTATTTAATTGCGAACTGCGAACACATATTCCTCACACAGTTCTTCTCCCTGGAGCTCCAGATCCGGTTTCACTTTATATTGATGGTCCCTTTAACACTTTCTGTTGACTATCTATCAGTAACGTTGCACACGTCTACTAACTCTCATTAGGGCTTTAGTAAAATATCAGTAGACTATAGGGTTACGGTTAGAGTAAGTTACTTGTAGTCAGTAAATGTTCAAAAGGGAGCATCAAAATAAAGTGTTCGCACAGATTCATCGTCTCTCTTTGTGAAGCCCGTTCCAGTGGAGTCCAGTAGTGTGATTACCGGTGTGTTCAGACTCGACCGCACCTCACACACACACACACACACACACACACACACACACACACACACACACACACACACACACACACACACACACACACACACACACACACACACACACACACACACATATCTATCGATCGGGTCCGCTATTCCCGTCCGCACACTCATCCATTAATGTAATATTATTGCTGTGGCCGTTCAAACTTAATGGCTGAAGGAGGCCACAAATTGACCTACATTTTAATTTACTATGTGGTCATGCTACCATAAACTATAAATCGTGTGACAAAGATTAATGCTCGCCACAGTTACAACTGAGAAGAACTATTAGACATCATACATGCGAAAGGTTTGGAGGGAGTGCGCATGTATAGGCTACTGTATATGTGTGGGGTTTTCCCAAGCTAATACACACGCCCAATGCGTTTTAATGGGCATGACGTTTCTGTTTGCACATATATCTTGTCGTGTGTGTGTGTGTGTGTGTGTGTGTTCCTAGAGGGCCTGGGAAAATGAATGTATGTTTGGTTTGGCCCCTGTTCTCTCTTCTAAGGGACTGTGAAATCTTAAACGAAACGCTTCCCCATAGTGAAGCCATTGAGGCAGATAAGTCATCCTCTCTTGTAATTGTTTGTTTATAGGAACTCGTTTAAAAGCAATATTGCAGAGGGCTGTGCAAACCCCGCGAGCCAGACGGGGAAACGGAGGTCACGCTGTTTTAGACAGAATGTGTTCGAGAAGAGAGAGAGAGCAAAGAGAAAAACAGAGAAGCATTCAGATATCTAGACAACAGGTACATGGATAAACATGGATAAACAGGTTTGGTAAGCTGACCAGTTGGAGGTTTTGAGCACTTTCTCTTTAGTTCATACTGTAATTCAGGTTTTTTTAGAGTGTACATTTAAAATAGTGCAGTCTGAAACAAACATTAGTACTCTGTTTGCTACATTGTTGTATGCTTTTTATCCAACGTGACTTAAAATGGTAAAATCTAAATTATCTGGTTTTATTAAAGGCAAAAATGTGTTAACATCATAATTTATACTAACAAAAGTCATTTTTATGTGTTAAAGCAGGTTCTTAAATGTACAGGTTACCACATTTTACACTGTACATTGCCTTTTCCCCCCAGTCCCCCTGTGGTGTAAATCAAGCTTTTAATGCTGTTTATGTGTATATGTGGTGTTTTTAATATGCTTTAAAGGAACACTCCGACTTTTTTGGACTTTAGTCTATTCACCTTATCCCCCAGAGTTAGATAAGTCCATACATACCTTTTTCATCTCCGTGCGTGCTGTAACTCTATCTGACGCACCCACCGCTAGCCTAGCTTAGCACAAAGACTGGATGTAAATGGTTGCAGCTAGCATACTAATCCAAATAAGTGACAAAATAACACAAACATTTTCCTATTTACATGTTGTGATTTGTTTAGTCACAGAGTGTACAAAAAACAAAGTCACATGAGACACAGACATATTTTAACCGTATAAATACTGGGAACTATATTCTCTGAAGGCGAAGCACTGCTACTTGGGCGGAGTGATAACCGCAGCACCTGAGACGCGCCGTGGTGAGGAGCAGAGAGCGCGTCTCAGGTGCTGCGGTTATCACCTTCAGAGAATATAGTTCCCAGTATTTATACGGTTAAAATATGTCTGTGTCTCATGTGACTTTGTTTTTTGTACACTCTGTGACTATACAAATCACAACATGTAAATAGGAAAATGTTTGCGCTATTTTGTCACTTATTTGGATTAGTATGCTAGCTGCAACCATTTACATCCAGTCTTTGTGCTAAGCTAGGCTAGCGGTGGGTGCGTCAAACAGACTTATAGCACGCACGGAGATGAAAAAGGTATGTATGGACTTATCTAACTCTGGGGGATAAGGTGAATAGGCTAAAGTCCCAAAAAGTCGGAGTGTTCCTTTAAGACAAACCATGTGTAAGTCTCAAAAACAAAAACAAAAACACGGTTTGAAATCGCTGGTGTTTCTGACGTCACAAACGACCTTGTAACCAATCAGATCAACGTGTGATCGTCAACCAGTGGATCTCTGAGCTGAGTGAGTGAGTGGAGGCGGGGCTCATTTGCATATTCATAGAACCACGAATTCTAAATGAGGCAAGAAAAAACGTTTAAATATATGTAATTTTGGTGAGTTTTATGGGATAAAATGATTGACTACATGGGGACTTTATGTTCATGCGCTCTCTCTGAGAATTGAACCCATGACCTTGGTGTTTCTTAACTTTATTTGTCCACCTCAAAATGAAAGGAAAAGCATTGCACGTTGTATTTTAGGATACAGATTGTGTTCTGGTTGCATGCTGCACATTTTAGCACATCTATAAATTATGAAATGCATACAGAAAATGTACATATTGAGAGTTGTATGAGTTCCAAAAATTCCAAAACATAAAATAGTTATGAGAATGTAACGTGATGTTTCTAAAGAATTATTAGTGTAATCCAGCGAGTCTACGGTCTATTAAAACAACCCTGTCTCCTCCCCCTATACACACTCCATATGCCATCTGTCAAAAGCTCCTCATAGTTTATTGAAACATATAATGAGACTCTTTGCATGCTGGAGAGAGAGAGAGAAACTACCACCTTATTTTTACCATGAAAACGTGTTTCATGCCGTTTGTAACTTTATTGCTCAGTGTCATCAGCCTCCAGTTATTTTATCTGTGCGAAAACAGTCTATGCTACTTGATTATTGAAAACTATTATCATATTTTTCCTATTTATTATCATAAATACACTGGTTTGTAGCTCAAAACGGTTTAGTGCACTTGTTTTTGCCTGTAGAGGCGAATGAATCGCACATTCGGGAAAAATAAATTGGTGTATAAAGACTGAAACAGTTCTTGAAAGCATTCTTGTGTTCGTGGACACACACACACACACACACACACACACACACACACACACACACACACACACACACACACACACACACACACACACCTGTACTTCCTCTTCTGTGAGTCTTCGTACACAAGCGTCTTTTAGTTCTATGTAAATACTGTGGTATGTGAATTTAGTGATCAGAAAATACTGGCAATATTGTTGTACTTTTTGTAACGGTGATCTTACTGTGTGATGGTACTATTGTGTTATCATGTTGTTTGCCATGTTTTGATGGTATTCTTCAAAGTCTCACGTAAATACCACAAAACGTGAATTTGACAATCCAGAACTATGGTGTACGAATAGCAATCTATATAGTATTATTACCATGTTTTTGACAATATACTTTTTTAAGTAATGGAAATACTTTAGTGGGCCTGTTTGATTGTCATTATTGCATTACGCTGTATTTTGATGGCCCACTTTAGACATTTTACTAACTATAAGTAACTTTGCAACTATATGTCCACTAACTCTCATTATAGTATTAGTAGCTTAGGCTCGGGTTAGGAGAATAAGTTGACGTATTTGCAAAGTTTGTAGTTAGTAAATAAGTGGATCATCAAAATAAAGTGTTGACATATTAGTGTCAAGGGGGTAACCCCTTCACTGTCACCCCCCTTTTTGAGAATGGGGGTTAAAATGCACAATTCAAACTTAAATGGTTGTAATTCAAGAATGCTTTGGAATATATACCTAAGTTTGGTCTTGTTTTAAAGGACAACACTCAGCAGATTATTGCTAAAGTGAAAACACTTCAAAAAATGAAAGTATGAAAAAGTTATGGAAGTTGAAATTTACAGTAAATCAAATATACTGTACTATATATTTTTTATTTAATAAAAAATATATATTTTACAAAATATTTTTTACTATAAAATTACTATAAAATCAAAGCCATGTATCTAACCAAGTTGTGTTCCAAATTTGAAGTTGATATCACAAAAAATTGAAGTTCCCATGAGATTTTGTTTAGGCGTAGTACCAAAAATAGCCACCGGGTGACATACATTCCATTGAATTTAGCTGTATACATTCTGCCTTAACAAATGAATACATTTCTGTCCAAATATAAATTCTGTTACAACATTTGGAACCTTGAGACTTAGACCTTTCTGACAATATGTGTTTTGTCAGGATTAGAAAAGGTTTTGATCGTAAATTATGAAATATAATGATGCCCAAAAGGGGAGGAGCCTTATAAAATAATTTAGAGTTCCGTTTCTATGGTAACGCAACGTTCAATTTCAAAACGGTTTTCACAGGATGAATTCTGAGTTTGTAAGCTTTCAAATGATACCTAATTTATGATAACTACTAAAATATGATGTAATAAAAAAAGGTGCTAAAAAAAGATAATATTATATATTAGAGGATAATATATATATTATACTTTTTAGAGAATAATATTATATTATAATTTTTATTTAAAAAAAAAACTAGATTATATGTTTTATTATGAACTTTTAGCATGAAAACCAAAGTTTCAATTATTAAAGGTGTGTGCGTAAACTTTGTGTGACAAAGGTCAGAACTCCTGTTATGATGCAGATTTTTTGAGGTGCACTCTTGTCAAAAATTCATCAGTTACTCTTCCTACATAATTTGTTGCAAAAAAACAGCAGTAAAAGGTCTATTTAGGAGTCTTAGACCTTTCCAACCATATATAGTTTGACATAATTAGTTTAGGATTTAATAGTAATATAGCGAAGTTAAGAAGGCGTCCTGTATACGGGACGGTGACAGTTAAGCACAGTCTACTAATACTCTAATAACTGCTAGTTGACATGTTTATTTAATTATGTATATTGAGCTGCTTGTCTTTTATTTATTTTTTTATTGTTTTAATTGTTGTTACTGGAAACTTGAATGTCCCTAGCGGATGAATAAAGTATTGATCTATCTATAATGTATGTAGTTGCACAATTGCTTGTGGTAGAAAGTCTAAAGTGGATCATCAAGATAAAGTGTTAGCAGATATTAAGCTATAATGACTGCTAGTTGACATGTAGTTGCAAAATTACTTGTAGTTAGTTATTGTCTAAAGTGGATATAATGCTATAATGACTGCTAGTTGACATGTAGTTGCAAAGTTACTTGTAGTTAGTAAATGTCTAAAGTGGATAAAATACTATAATGACTGCTAGTTGACATGTAGTTGCAAAGTTACTTGTAGTTAGTAAATGTCTAAAGTGGATATAATGCTATGACTGCTAGTTGACATGTAGTTGCAAAGTTACTTGTAGTTAGTAAATGTCTAAAGTGGATATAATGCTATGACTGCTAGTTGACATGTAGTTGCAAAGTTACTTGTAGTTAGTAAATGTCTAAAGTGGATATAATGCTATAATGACGGCTAGTTGACATGTGGTTGCAAAGATACTTGTAGTTAGTAAATGTCTAAAGTTGATATAATACTATGACTGCTAGTTGACATGTGGTTGCAAAGATACTTGTAGTTAGTAAATGTCTAAAGTTGATATAATGCTATAATGACTGCTAGTTGACATGTAGTTGCAAAGTTACTTGTAGTTAGTAAATGTCTGAAGTGGATATAATGCTATGACTGCTAGTTGACATGTAGTTGCAAAGTTACTTGTAGTTAGTAAATGTCTAAAGTCGATATAATGGTATAATGACTGCTAGTTGACATGTAGTTGCAAAGTTACTTGTAGTTAGTAAATGTCTAAAGTGGATATAATGCTATGACTGCTAGTTGACATGTAGTTGCAAAGTTACTTATAGTTAGTAAATGTCTAAAGTGGATATAATGCTATAATGACGGCTAGTTGACATGTAGTTGCAAAGTTACTTGTAGTTAGTAAATGTCTAAAGTGGATATAATGCTATGACTGCTAGTTGACATGTAGTTGCAAAGTTACTTGTAGTTAGTAAATGTCTAAAGTGGATATAATGCTATGACTGCTAGTTGACATGTAGTTGCAAAGTTACTTTTGGTTAGTAAATGTCTAAAGTGGATATAATGCTACAATGACTGCTAGTTGACATGTAGTTGCAAAGTTACTTGTAGTTAGTAAATGTCTAAAGTGGATATAATGCTATGACTGCTAGTTGACATGTAATTGCAAAGTTACTTATGGTTAGTAAATGTCTAAAGTGGATATAATGATATAATGACTGCTAGTTGACATGTAGTTGCAAAGTTACTTGTAGTTAGTAAATGTCTAAAGTGGATATAATGATATAATGACTGCTAGTTGACATGTAATTGCGAAGTTACTTATGGTTAGTAAATGTCTAAAGTGGATATAATGCTATAATGACGGCTAGTTGACATGTAGTTGCAAAGTTACTTGTAGTTAGTAAATGTCTAAAGTGGATATAATGCTATGACTGCTAGTTGACATGTAGTTGTAAAGTTACTTGTAGTTAGTAAATGTCTAAAGTGGATATAATGCTATGACTGCTAGTTGACATGTAGTTGCAAAGTTACTTATGGTTAGTAAATGTCTAAAGTGGATATAATGCTACAATGACTGCTAGTTGACATGTAGTTGCAAAGTTACTTGTAGTTAGTAAATGTCTAAAGTGGATATAATGCTATGACTGCTAGTTAACATGTAGTTGCAAAGTTACTTGTAGTTAGTAAATGTCTAAAGTGGATATGATGCTATAATGACTGCTAGTTGACATGTAGTTGCAAAGTTCCTTGTAGTTAGTAAATGTCTAAAGTGGATATAATGCTATAATGACTGCTAGTTGACATGTAGTTGCAAAGTTACTTGTAGTTAGTAAATGTCTAAAGTGGATATAATGCTATAATGACTGCTAGTTGACATGTAGTTGCAAAGTTACTTATGGTTAGTAAATGTCTAAAGTGGATATAATGCTATAATGACTGCTAGGTTGACATGTAGTTGCAAAGTTACTTGTAGTTAGTAAATGTCTAAAGTGGATATAATGCTATAATGACTGCTAGTTGACATGTAGTTGCAAAGTTACTTGTAGTTAGTAAATGTCTAAAGTGGATATGATGCTATAATGACTGCTAGTTGACATGTAGTTGCAAAGTTCCTTGTAGTTAGTAAATGTCTAAAGTGGATATAATGCTATAATGACTGCTAGTTGACATGTAGTTGCAAAGTTACTTGTAGTTAGTAAATGTCTAAAGTGGATATAATGCTATAATGACTGCTAGTTGACATGTAGTTGCAAAGTTACTTATGGTTAGTAAATGTCTAAAGTGGATATAATGCTATAATGACTGCTAGTTGACATGTAGTTGCAAAGTTACTTGTAGTTAGTAAATGTCTAAAGTGGATATAATGCTATAATGACTGCTAGTTGACATGTAGTTGCAAAGTTACTTGTAGTTAGTAAATGTCTAAAGTGGATATAATGCTATAATGACTGCTAGTTGACATGTAGTTGCAAAGTTACTTGTAGTTAGTAAATGTCTAAAGTGGACCCTTGAAATGAAGTGTTGCATCTGATATAAAGTAATGCACCACCTCAGTGCATTCTTGTAAAGGCAAAGGAAAGTGAATCTCGCCTGAAGGAAGATGTAAATGTGGTGTGAGTGAGAGATGAGTGAGAAGAGACGCATGCGGTGCGGATCATACGCTCTCTCGGAGAGGCTGGGCTCTATTGTTGTCCTGGTGGGAGTTTCAGAGTTTGAGTGACAGCTGTGTGTTTGAGAGCAGGTGCTTGTCGAAGTCGAGGCGCTTCTTGCCCAATTTAGCCAAAGACTCCTGGTGCTAACGAGAACAGTTCGCTTGCTAACCTCACACACTCACAGGAGCCCTCAGATGCCATTAACACACACGGCACCAAGTGCAAATACGCTGATTATAGTACAATATCTCAGTTAAAAGTGTTAAACTTTTCACTCATGATGCTGAAATACAAAGTCTGAATGCATATGCATATTATTAATGTATATAATACAGGGACATTGTATTCTTTATTCTTTTGAACTTGACTAATAAAGTTGATAATGCAGCCATGATAATACAGATATTATAGGATATATACAATACTCGTATAGACGTGCACAGGGTCACACACACACAACGACGAAACACCATCAGGGTCACACACACGACACTAAAATAATGCAACTAAATTACATCAAATGTAACACAAAACATCATTGTACATTACAGGAAAATGTACATATATAGCGAGAAATGAAAATATGTATACATTAGACAGTATATTTTTAACCCATTTACGCTTTTTCGCTTTTGCATAAGATAAGATAACTTTACTACAGCATTTTTACATTGTTTTGTACTCAGTTTTAAAGTTTCTAAAGTGCATGTGCTTAATGCATTTTATGAATGATATTTTTCTGTAATATTGTGCTAACATTTGCGTTCCATGTTGTGCTCCTAATTTGATCTATGCATGTTTTTGCATGTTAATATTTTCTGTAATATGAAGCGTTTTTAGAGTTTGCTTAATACAGGAGTCTTAATACAGTTCTCAGGAAACTTTCTTGTATATTTATCTCCCAAAATTACTTTAAAAATAGAGTTCAAAATAGACATATCTGCACAACTCATTTGGTGCTGGAAGAATGTGACGAGAAATGTTTGATTTCCTATTGAAATGTCTTTTTGATTGCAGATTGATATGTTGGCGCTGTAGATTTCAGTAATTTCCACGTGAGATATAAAGAAGTGTCTGTTCGCTACAGGTGAGCTGATGTACGAGCTGATGTACTCATTGGATACAGAAGCCTGATGACCAGGCTTCTGGTCATTCCTAGGATATCTAAGTCCACTAAAGGAGGGAGGGCGTTCTCACATTTAGCTCCTAAACTCTGGAATAGCCTTCCTAATATTGTTCGAGGCTCTGACTCGCTGTCCCAGTTTAAAACTAGATTATAGACGCATCTCTTTAGCCAAGCATTTACATAATGCTTACCTTTTTATAATACTGCTGAATCAGATCGAATGCATTTAATACTATAAAACTTGAAGAGACTGTAGGTTATCTGTATAGGTTGCATAGTATTTGCAGTCATTACGTTCCTGTGTATATTGCGTGAATGACGGGTGGTTGGGCAGATATTGTGTTGCGGTAGGTAGTATGCCATACGGAACCGTTGTCCACTGAAACTGCCTATTCTTCACGCACCAGTGGGGCTCGACAGCCTTAGTCAACGGGTTGGCGCGTATGGTTGGGCTGCGGAGAGATTGTGAGATTGTGGTTAGGTCTCAGCAGCAGGAGGGACGTAGAGGTCAGTAAGCTGGGCTGAGTTGAGTGGGGGACGGAGGGGGGTGATTTTGGGACGCAAGAGTCACTGTCTTCATGCTTTATCATTTACGCCTGTGTTATGGAAATCATCATTATGAACAGCAGCTACGCTAATTATTTTCCCTTTGCTTTTCTGCTGTTATCTCGGGACGCGAGTCCCGAGAAAATGGCGTTCGTCAGCTCCAGTTTGTATCCAGCCTCTCACGGAGACTTCAGATGCTCCAATCACAAAGCCTGTGAATTGACGACTCAACGCGGACGATATGGACTCTCTATGGTGGACGGCACTGATCCTCAACTACTCGTCTTAAGACCGGCGTGATTACTTGGACTTCCAAAAAATACTCTAAATGTTCCGATCCAATCTGACTTGTAATGCTGCCCGAATCATGCACTGTTCCTTCGTTGGCCAGAGGAGAACTGGCCCCCCGACTGCCCCCGACTGAGTCTGGTTTCTCCCAAGGTTTTTTTCTCCATTCTGTCACCTGATGGAGTTTGGGTTCCTTGCCACTGTTGCCTTGGCTTTTGGCTTGCTTAGTTGGGGACATTTTATATATTTAATAATATAATTGATCTGCCTTACTTAAGGTGGACGTTGACGCAATTTTCTTTTAGAAACAAACTTTGTTATATTGTTTTCATGTTATCACTGTGAAGCGCTTTGATACAATCTGTATTGTAAAAAGCGCTATATAAATAAAGGTGACTTGACTTGACTTGACTTGATGTACGAGCTGATGAGGGGGAGTTTATACCAGACAGAGATAACCGCGTCTGAACATATGTCGTGTTACTGTTTTTAAAGGCACTCGCACTCTGTGCTTCAGCAGGAATAGATGGATACATATTTAAATGTGTACATATATAATGATGAGGTTTGTGTGTGTGTGTGTGTGTGTGCAGGACAGCAGATGTCAGACCTCTCGCCTCCCCCGACAGCACCTGTTGAGCTCGACCATCTGGAGCCGGAGCAGCGCTGGACGCTCCCGCATACAAACCAGACGAATATATCAGTGACCGGGTCATTGTTGGTATCAATCCATCCATCCATCCATCCATCCATCCATCCATCTCTCTATCTCTCCACCCATCCATCCATCTCTCTATCTCTCCACCCATCCATCCATCTCTCTATCTCTCCACCCATCCATCCATCCATCCATCTCTCTATCTCTCCATCCATCCATCCATCCATCCATCTCTCTATCTCTCCATCCATCCATCCATCCATCCATCCATCTCTCTATCTTTCCATCCATCCATCCATCCATCCATCTCTCTATCTCTCCATCCATCCATCCATCTCTCTACCTCTCCATCCATCCATCTCTCTATCTGTCCATCCATCCATCAATCTCTCTATCTCTCCATCCATCCATCCATCCATCCATCCATCCATCCATCCATCCATCCATCCATCCATTCATCCATCTCTCTATCTCTCCATCCATCCCTCTATCATCCATCCATCTCTCTATATCTCCATCCATCCATCTCTCTATCTCTCCATCCATCCATCCATCCATCTCTCTATCTCTCCATCCATCCATCCATCCATCCATCCATCCATCTCTCTATCTCTCCATCCATCCATCCATCCATCCATCTCTCTATATCTCCATCCATCCATCCATCCATCTCTCTATCTCTCCATTCATCCATCTCTCTATCTCTCCATCCATCCATCCATCCATCCATCCATCCATCCATCCATCTCTCTATCTCTCCATCCATCCATTAATCCATCTCTCTATCTCTCCATCCATCCATCCATCCATCTCTCTATCTCTCCATCCATCCATCTCTCTATATCTCCATCCATCCATCCATCTCTCTATCTCTCCATCCATCTATTCATTAATCTTTCTATCTCTCCATCCATCCATCTCTCTATCTCTCCATCCATCCATCCATCCATCTCTCTATCTCTCCATCAATCCATCCATCCATCTTTCTATCTCTCCATCCATCCATTCATCCATCTCTCTTTCTCTCCATCCATCCATCCATCCATCCATCTCTCTACCTCTCCATCCATCTCTCTATCTCTCCATCCATCCATCCATCCATCCATCTCTCTATCTCTCCATCCATCCATCGCTCTATATCTCCATCCATCCATTCATCCATCTCTCTATATCTCCATCCATCCATTCATCCATCTCTCTATCTCTCCATCCATCCATTCATTCATCTCTCTTTCTCTCCATCCATCCATCCATCCATCCATCTCTCTATATCTCCATCCATCCATTCATCCATCTCTCTATCTCTCCATCCATCCATTCATTCATCTCTCTCCATCCATCCATCCATCCATCCATCCATCCATCCATCCATCCATCCATCCATCCATCCATCCATCCATCCATCCATCTCTCTATCTCTCCATCCATCCATTCATCCATCTCTCTATCTCTCCATCCATCCATTCATCCATCTCTCTATTTCTCCATCCATCCATTCATTCATCTCTCTATCTCTCCATCCATCCATCCATCTCTCTATCTCTCCATCAATCCATTCATCCATCTCTCTATCTCTCCATCCATCCATCCATCCATCCATCTCTCTATCTCTCCATCAATCCATTCATCCATCTCTCTATCTCTCCATCCATCCATCCATCCATTCATCCATCTCTCTATCTCTCCATCCATCCATTCACCCATCGCTCTATATCTCCATCCATCCATCCATATCTTTATATCTCCATCCATCCATTCATCCATCTCTCTATCTTTCCATCCATCCATCCACCCATCCATCCATCTCTCTATATCTCCATCCATCCATTCATCCATCTCTCTATCTCTTCATCCATTCATCCATCTCTCCATCCATCCATCCATCCATCCATCCATCTGTCTGTCCGTCCTTTTTCTAAAGTTTTTGGAAGTTTTCTAGAGATTGAAATGTGCAAATATGAGCAATCATACAGTTTTTGACCGAGAATTCTCATCCTTGATTCTCAAATGAGTTTTTTCCCCCCTTTCTTCCAAAACAATAAGTTTAGACCTCTGAACAATTGCTTTCTTTTCCATACAAGTTTTGAAATGTCTTCTTCATTTAAGCAGATTGCATGTGTTTCGGCGCATGTGACCGAGCACAGTTTACACAGGGACTAAATGTGCAAGTGGCTGATCAAAGCGGATGAG